>NC_041224.1:46322531-46325383 GCF_002837175.3 Physeter macrocephalus
TCTGTATGTCTTCTTTGGAGAAATGTCTGTTTAGGTCTTCTGTCCACTTTTTGATTGCATTCTTTGTTTTTTTAATATTGAGCTGCGTGAGGTGTTTATATATTGTGGAGATTAATCCTTTGTCCGTTGATTCGTTTGCAAATATTTTCTCCCATTCTGAGGGTTGTCTTTTCATCTTGTTTATAGTTTCGTTTGCTGTGCAAAAGCTTTGAAGTTTCATTAGATCCCATTTGTTTATTTTTGTTTTTATTTCCATTATTCTAGGAGATGGGTCAAAAAAGATCTTGCTGTGATTTATGTCAAAGAGTGTTCTTCCTATGTTTTCCTCTAAGAGTTTTATAGTGTCCGGTCTTACATTTAGGTCTTTAATCCATCTTGAGTTTATTTTTGTGTATGGTGTTAGGGACTGTTCTAATTTTATCCTTTTACATGTAGCTGTCCAGTTTTCCCAGCAGCACTTATTGAAGAGCCTGTTTTTTCTCCATTGTTTATCCTTGCCTCCTTTGCCATAGATTAGTTGACCATAGGTGTGTGGGGCTGGGCTTTCTATCCTGTTCCATTGATCTATATTTCTGTTTTTGTGCCAGTTTTGTGCCATATTGTCTTGATTACTGTAGCTTTGTAGTATAGTCTGAATTTAGGGAGTCTGATTCCTCCAGCTCCATTTTTTTTCCCTCAAGATTTCTTTGGCTTTTCGGGGTCTTTTGTGTCTTCATACAAATTTTAAGATTTTTTGTTCTACTTCTGTAAAAAATGCCATTGGTAATCTGATAGGGATTGCATTGAATTTGTAGATTGCTTTGGGTAGTATAGTCATTTTCACAATATTGATTGTTCCAATCCAAGAACATAGTATATATCTCTCCGTCTGTTTGTGTCATCTTTGATTTCTTTCATCAGAGTCTTATAGTTTTCGGAGTATAGATCTTTTACCTCCTTAGGTAGGTTTATTACTAGGTATTTTATTCTTTTTGTTGCAGTGGTGAATGGGATTATTTCCTTAATTTCTCTTTCTGATATTTTGTTGTTAGTATGTAGGAGTACAAGAGATTTCTGTGCTTTAATTTTGTATTCTGCAACTTTACCAAATGCATTGATTAGCTCGAGTAGTTTTCTGGTGGCATTTTTAGGATTATCTATGTATAGCATCATGTCATCTGCAAACAGTGACAGTTTTACTTCTTCTTTTTCAATTTGTATTCTTTTTATTTCTTTTTCTTCTCCGATTTCCATGGCTAGGACTTCCAAAACTATGTTGAATAATAGTGGTGAGAGTGGACATCCTTTTCTTCTTCCTGATCATAGAGGAAATGCTTTCAGTTTTTCACCATTGAGAATGATGTTTGCTCTGGGTTTGTCATATATGGCCTTTATTATGTTGATGTAGGTTCCCTCTATGGCCACTTTCTGGAGAGTTTTTATCATAAACGGTGTTGAATTTTGTCAGAAGCTTTTTCTGCATCTATTGAGATGATCATTTGGTTTTTATTTTTCAGTTTGTTAATATGGTGTATCACATTGTTTTGCATATATTGAAGAATCCTTGCATCCGTGGGATAAATCCCACTTGATCATGGTGTATGATCCTTTTAATGTGTTGTTGGATTCTGTTTGCTAGTATTTTGTTGAGGATTTTTGCATCTGTGATATCACCAGTGATATTGTCTATAATTTTCTTTTTTTGTAGTATCCTTGTCTGGTTTTGGTATCAGGGTGATGGTGGCCTCATAGAATGAGTTTTGGAGTATTCCTTCCTCTGCAATTTTTTGGAAGAGTTTTAGGAGGATGGGTGTTAGCTCTTCTCTGAATGTTTGATCAAATTCACCTGTGAAGCCATCTGGTCCTGGGCTGTAGTTTGTTGGAAGATTTTTAATCACATTCTCAACTTCAGTGCTTGTGATTGGTCTGCTTATATTTTTTATTTCTTCCTAGTTCAGTCTTGGAAGATTGTGCTTTTCTAAGAATTTGTTCATTTCTTCCAGGTTGCCCATTTTATTGACATAGAGTTGCTTGTAGCAGTCTCTTATGATGCTTCATATTTCTGCAGTGTCTGCTGTAACTTCTTCTTTTTCATTTCTGATTTTATTGATTTGAGTACTGTCCCTCTTTTTCCTGATGAGTCTTGCTAAAGGTTTATCAATATTGAGCTAAAGCTCAAAGAACCAGCTTTTAGTTTTATTGATCTTTGCTATTGTTTTCTTTGTTTTTATTTCGCTTATTTCTGCTCTGATCTTTATGATTTCTTACATTTTTAGTAACATTTTGTTTAGGCTCCATGTGTTTGTGTTTAAAAAATTGTTTTCCCCTGTAATTTATTTCTAATCTCATAGCATTGTGGTCAGAAAAGATGCTTGATATGATTTCAATTTTGTTAAATTTTCCGAGGCTTAAGTTGTGACACAACATGTGATCTATCCTGGAGAATGTTCTGTGTACACTTGAGAAGAAAGTGTAATCTGCTCTTTTTGGATGGAATGTCTTATAAATATCAATTAAATCTATCTGGTCTCTTGTGTCATTTAAAACTCTTGTTCCCTTATTAATTTTCTGTCTGACTGATCTGTCCATTGGTGTAAGTGAGATGTTAAAGTCCCCCACTATTATTGTGTTACTGTCGATTTCCTCTTTTAGAGCTCTTAGCATTTGCCTTCTGTATTGAGGTGCTCCTATGTTGTGTGCATATATATTTATAATTATTATATCTTCCTCTTGGATTGATCCCTTGATCATTATATGGTGTCCCTCCTTGTCTCTTGTAACATTCTTTATTTTAAAGTCTATTTTATCTGATATGAGTATTGCTACTCCAGGTTTCTTTTGATTTCCATTTGCATGGAATATCTTCTTCCATC
>NC_041224.1:46325468-46325829 GCF_002837175.3 Physeter macrocephalus
TGTTATTTGTCATTTTTCCCTTGTTGCTTTTAATAATTTTTCTTTGTCTTTAATTTTTGTTAATTTGATTACTATGTGTCTCGGCATGTTTCTCCTTGGGTTTATCCTGCCTGGGACTCTCTGCGCTCCCTGGACTTGGGTGGCTATTTCCTTTCCCATGTTAGGGAAGTTTTCTACTATAATCTCTTCAAATATTTTCTTGGGTCGTTTCTCTCTCTTCTCCTTCTGGGACCCCTATAATGCGAGTGTTAGTGCATTTAATGTTGTCCCAGAGGTCTCTTAGGCTGTCTTCATTTCTTTTTTTTGTTTGTTTTTGTCTTCATTTCTTTTCATTCTTTTTTCTTTATTCTGTTCTGTAGCA
>NC_041224.1:46326205-46327953 GCF_002837175.3 Physeter macrocephalus
TTCTGCTATTGATTCCTTCTAGTGTATTTTTCATTTCAGTTATTGTATTGTTCATCTCTGTTTGTTTGTTCTTTAATTCTTCTAGGTCTTTGTTAAACATTTCTTGCATCTTCTTGATCTTTGCCTCCATTCTTTTTCTGAGGTCCTGGATCATCTTTACCATCATTTTTCTGAAATCTTTTTCTGGAAGGTTGCCTATCTCCACTTTATGTAGTTCCTTTTCTGGGGTTTCGTCTTGTTCCTTCATCTGGTACATAGTCCTCTGTGTTTTCATTTTGTCTGCCTTTCTGTTAATGTGGTTTTTGTTCCACAGGCTGCAGGATTGTAGTTGTTCTTGCTTCTGCTGTCTGCCCTCTGGTGCATGAGGCTATCTAAGAGGCTTGTGCAAGCTTCCTGATGGGAGCCACTGGTGGTAGGTAGAGCTGGGTGTTGCTCTGGTGGGTAGAGCTCAGTAAAACTTTAATCCACTTGTCTGCTGATGGATGGGGCTGAGTTCCCTCCCTGTTGGTTGTTTGGTCTGTGGAGACCCAGCACCGGAGCCTACAGTCTCTTTGGTAGGGCTAATGGTGGACTCCAGGAAGGCTCAAGCGAAGGGGTACTTCCCAGAACTTCTGCTGCCAGTGTCCTTGTTCCTGCGGTGAGCCACAGGCACCCCCTGCCTCTGCAGGAGACCCTCCAACACTAGCAGGTAGGTCTGGTTCAGTCTCCTATGGGGTCATTGCTCCTTCCCCCTGGGTCCTGATGTGCACACTACTTTGTGTGTGCCCTCCAAGCGTGGAATCTCTGTTTCCCCCAGTCCTGTCAAAGTCCTGCAATCAAATCCCAGTAGCCTTCAAAGTCTGATTCTCTGGGCATTCCTCCTCCCATTGCCAGACCCCCAGGGTGCGAAACCTGATGTGGGGCTCAGAACATTCAGTCCAGTGGGTGGACTTCTGTGGTATAATTGTTCTCCAGTTTGTGAGTCACCCACCCAGCGGTTATGGGATTTGATTTTATTGTGATTGAGTCCCTCCTACCATCTCATTGCAGCTTCTCTTTTGTCTTTGGATGTGGGGTGTCTTTTTTGGTGAGTTCCAGTGTCTTCCTATCGATGATTGTTCAGCAGTTAGTTGTGGTTCCAGTGCTCTTGCAAGAGGGAGTGAGTGCATATCCTTCTATTCTGCCATCTTGAACCAATTTTGATCCCATATGACATCTTGGAGACTCCGTTTCTCCAATATGACGGGAATGATAATGCCTGGGCTTCTTAAACAAGTATTAGTTATGCTTCTTGAGTACCTATCATTGGGGAGGGGATACTTCCACCCTTCTGTTATCCAGTATCTAGATTCTGTCCCAGGGAGAAAGATAAGACAATTGATCAGTCTAAAGTTTTTACTGGGTCATATTTTACCTGGGAGAGGCAAGAGCTATAGAGGCAGGAACCTAAACTTCCCCTTTTCTTTAGCACTTCCTTTTCCCAGATGGGAAGAGCTTATGTGCCAGCAGAGAGGGTGTATTCCTCTCCAGTCCTGACATTCCTAACTTATGGGCAGTAATTTGAGGAGTTCTCACACAACTTTGGAATACTGTACTTTGTTTTCCATTTAGCTACTGTTCCTGTGTTATAAATTCTGGAAGCAACACAAGGGGAATAGGGGCTAATGATAGAATTACCCTAATTCTACCTTGAACCTATAGCACTGTACTAGAGCATTTCTGTGTGTGTGTGTGTGAGTGAGTGTGTGTGTGTGTGTGAGTGAGTGTGT
>NC_041224.1:46328058-46341256 GCF_002837175.3 Physeter macrocephalus
GTGGTGCAGTGGTTGAGAGTCCGCCTGCCGATGCAGGGAACACGGGTGCGGGGGACACGGGTTCGTGCCCCGGTCCGGGAGGATCCCACTTGCCGCGGGGCGGCCGGGCCCCTGAGCCATGGCCGCTGAGCCTGCGCGTCCGGAGCCGGTGCCCCGCACCGGGAGAGGCCACAGCAGTGAGAGGCCCGCGTACCGCAAAAAAAAAAAAAAAAAAAAAAAAAAAAAGAATATCTATAGTACAATGTATGGAGTGATGAGAGAAGCAGGGGGCATTCAGAGCATTCAGATTCCAAATCTTCTATGTTCAGCTGGTCCAAGCAGTAACCTGTTATCACAGCTGCCCCTGAGCTGCCCAGTTTTCTCTCACTTAGGCATGGTGCCCTGCAAGGAATCTATTCTGGAGGAACTCAGTTATTGGAGCCCAAGTCTCCTCATGGAAAGCAGTTTACATGGGAAGGTAGCCTGCACATGTAGGAGTGTTGCAATAAATGACCAAATGAAATAGGATCTCAGACTGAAGTTTTCTACAGGGCCCAGCCAAGGAAGGAATATAAATGAATGAAGTGGGCCAGGTGGTCTGTGTTGTACGGGACTGTGTGGCCCTCTGAATGGCCACCACTCCAGCTTATTGTTGCTGTGCAAGAATGTTGAGACCAGGGTGCTCAGATAGTCCACTTTCTCAAGGGAAGCCAGAATTTTGTATTTTTGTGTGATATTCTTTATTTTAAAATGTTTCCAACTAATTCTAATTTTAAAATACAGACATAAAACAATTGCTCAGTTAAAGGCTTTTGAAAAATTATACCACCTTTTGGCCTCCTGTCTTTGGTGTGTGTATCATGACTTTTCCTCCTGTATACACACTATACAAATACATTATACAAAGTGATATTTTTCCATTATTGTTTTAGGCAAAAATTCTTACCATTGTATTTGATACAGTTGTTTCTAGTCAGAGTTTATCATATGGAGTGAGTTTGAATTGCTCACCATATTTGAATGAACCCCAAATGTTTTGCTTTGTGTAAAAATGCCAAGTGCCAGGGATGAAGAAGTAGCATCTTCTTATAACTCACCAGCGATAGCATGTGTGTGCTATTTCCACATTTTGAAGTGCTCTCTTATTTAGCTTTATTTTTTCCGGAGAGTGTTTTTCTGTGTTATAACTTTATTTTCAAGTGCAGTTTGAGTGCAAGATAACCATGCACCCCCAAAAGGTTGAAAAATTGATGAAGATGCAGAAAGAAGGGAAAAAATGAGCACAATAAACCTTCATCACATTCACATTATATTTTATGTGCAAACTGTGTTTATTCACTTTTAAATTGTTTATTTCCTATATAGTTGTTTTCATTGTTCAATTGCTATACCTTTTTTTTTTTTAGCCTGTGAAAATAGTTTGGGTATATTGATTTGGGATGGAATACATTACAATTTTTCCATTCAGATGAGTGGAAAAAAGTTTTAAATTTAATGGCTTTTCAGTTTGCAGCCTGTTTTTTAGGCATGAACAGAAGTCCGTAATAGGGATTGGTGTATCAAGTTTGGACCAACATAAAGCATGTCTGTGGAGTAGATTTGGCCAGCAGGATGCTAGTTAGTGGCATTCGATGAAGAATGGCTGCAAAAGTACTGTAAAAATGTTAGCGTGCTGAACAAGCTATGGGGTTATTATTCTAGGCCTTTTAGGGTGCAGGGTGGTGGGTGTTTATACAGTCATTTCTTGATATCCATGAGGGATTGGTTCCAGGATCGTCCCCCCTCCCCCACCCTCCTGCCCCTGCAGATACCAAAATCTGAGGATGCTCAAGTTCCTTTTATAAAATGTTGAAGTATTTGCATATAACTATGCATATCCTCATGTATACTTTAAATCATCTCTAGATTTGGTGTAATACCTAATACAATGTAAGTGTGTTGTAAATAGTTGTAAGTACAATGTAAATGCTATGTAAATAGTTCCCAGTGCATGGCAAATTCAAGTTTTGCTTTTTGGAAGTTTCTGGAATTTTTTTTCCTGAATATTTTCCAATGGAAAATGAGTTGGTTGAATCACTGGTTGCAGAAGCCATGGATATGGGTGGCTGACTGTATGTCTCAGGGACAACTTTTTTCATCCTCATCCCTTTTCCCATGGATTTTTCTAGCCCTCCTCTCTATGACGCACAGGGTCCAGAATCAAAATTGAGCTTCCTGCCCATTTCCTTCTGAGACCTTCAGCTTCGTGAGCATGTTGGTCAAGTTAGGGACCTGGATGTGGACGTGTTAATTGTCTGGGGACTGTGGGGGAAGTGGAGAAGACATGATTTGGGAATCAGGAGGCCGGGGTAGGGCTTTGTCTTTGTTCAGATTCACTGTGTGACTTCCAGAAAGTCACTTAACTTTGCTGTACTCACCAAATATTTACTACTACTACTACTAGTACTACTACTGCTACTGTTACTACTGTCATCATTATTAGTATTTCCTAAATCTCAGGCTAGATTAGAAGACCTCTAAATTCTTTCCCAATTCTAACATTCCATGGTTCTAGAAACACTCCTATAAACATGCATGTATGTTTTCATAGAAGCAGCACCCTCCAAAGTCAGGCATTGTGTTCTCATTAACAGCATTTGTTCATTCATTCAACATGTATTTATTGAAGGCCTGTGGAATACCAGACGTTGTTCTAGGCACTGAGCAGTTAGCAAAACAGACAAAATCTTTGCCGTTACTGAGCTCACATTCCTGTGGGTCCATCAGAGATAATCTTTCCTCCTTGTTTAATATCTATTATTACCTGGATAAATGAACTCTGATACTCATTAGGGAGCCATATAAGTATTAGGGAAAGAAGGCATTCTCAGTGGCATACAGGAATTTAAAAAAAGTTTTCACATTAACTTATTTGGGTTTGTGAGTGAGGTTGATTGGGAGATCTGAGACACCAGTTTTATAAATTGATTTGTTATTTGATGGGGTTTATAAGATGCCACCATTCACAGAAGGAACACTAGCATCAGGCCCAGGCAGTATTTCACATTGAGCATGGCAGACAGATGAGTCAGGATGAGGGATAAAATGGTCATGTGGGTAACCACATCTGTAAGCTGAAACTGGTCAAATCACAAAAATCAGTAGTATTACATTTCTGGCTGATTTCCTTTAAATTTAAATCTGGCTGATTTCCTTCTCTCCTTTTCAGGAAAGCTTGGCAAAGCAACTTTCCTTGGTGAAAATAGCCTGTCCATACTCTTGCTTTGAAGGTGTCCTTATTTTCCTTGGTTGTTTGCCTTTGAAATACTTTGGAAACATTTATCTCATTCTAGTCTTTCTCTTCTTTCCTTCTCCTCTTCCTTATTTCTTGCCTGTTTTTCCTTTTCTTTTGCCTCTTTCTCCTCCTCCTCCTTCTTCAATTATGTAGAGAATGATTAAAAGTATCAGTGATAAATTAATATTCCTATCAGGAATTTAAAAGATAACTTTTCTGAAGACCCCCCAAAAAACAAATCCAAGGCAGTCTTGACATAAAAGGGACCTGGGCATCACATCTGCTTTTCTAAAAACAAAAAATACATCTGCTTTTCTAAATTCAGATGCTTCGAAAAAGAGCTGATATATACATTCTTGTGTTGCTTTAAACAAGGCCAATCCCTATTTAAAACTAAGATAAGTAACCACCCTCTGGAAATGGACCAATCATGAGAGCCACTGGGGCTGTCTTAATGGCCCATTGTCAAGTGATTAGAGAACAACCACAACAAAAATAAGAAAAAATTACTCAGATTAATTGTCAGGAATTTGAGCAGAAACTATAATCAAGAAATGGCAGCCACTTGGTTAAGATCTCTGAGGTGAGTCAATCTTAACTGATGGCGTGCAGTTGCCTTGACAAAGTCTCTATGCTTATACGTATTTATTTCACTGAGGCCTGCTACCTAAAATGTCCTGCTTAAAGTCACTCCTATACTCACACTAAAGATGCTGCTGAGAACGTTGTGACTACTTTCTGCAGTGCCTTCTATATGAAATCTCATGTGGAAAGAATTTCTCTTCTTACGGAGTGTGTTGTTTGAGAAAGGCTTTTTTTTTTTTTATTACCACAATAAGTTTAGTGAACATCCATCAGCTCACATAGATACAAAAATAAAGAAATAGAGAAAAATGTTTTCTTATGATGAGAACTCTTAGGATATACTCTCTGAACAACTTTCCTATGTAACGTACAGCAGCACTAATTATATTTATCATGTTGTACATTACATCCCTAGTACTCATTTACCTTATAACTGGAAGTTTGTACCTTTTGACTGTCTTCATCCAGTTCCCCCTTCCCCCAACCCCTGCATCTGGTAACCACAAATCTGAATTTCTATGAGTTTTTTGTTTTTGAAGTATAATTGACCTACAACACTATGTTAGTTCCTGTTACACAGCATAGTGAATTGATATTTCTATACATTTCAAAATGATCATCACTATGTCTAATTACCATCTGTCATCATACAAAGATATTACATTACATAATTATTAACTATATTCCTCACACTGTACATTTTGTACCTGTGTCTCACTTATTTTGCAATTGGAAGTTTGTATCTCTTATTCTCCCTCACCTATTTCTCTCCTCTATCCCACCCCCTCCCTTCTGGCAACCACCTGTTGTTCTCTGTATATCTATGACTCTGTTTCTGTTTGGTTATGTTTGTTCATTTGTTTCACTCTTTAGATTCCATGTGTAAGTGAAATCATACAGTATTTGTCTCTCTGTCTTACTTATTTCACTTAGCATAATACCCTCTAGTTTCATCTATGTTGTCACAAATGGCAAGATTTCATTCTTTTTTTATGGCTGAGTAATATTCCATTGTGTGTCTCTAACATATACCGTATTTTTATCCATCCATCTGTTGATGGATACTTAGATTGCTTCCATATCTTGGCTATTGTAAATAATGCTGCAGTGAACATAGGGGTGCATATATCTTTTTGAATTAGTGTTTTTGTTTTCTTCAGATAAATACCCAGGAGTGAGATTACTGGATCATACAGTAGTTACAGATTAATTGTCCATATAAGTGTGGGTTCATTTCTGGGCTCTCTATTCTGTTCCACTGATCTATGTGTCTGTTTTTGTACCAATACCATACTGTTTTGATAAGTATAACTTTGTAGTATAGTTTAAAATCAGGGAGCATGATATCCCCAGCTTTGTTAGTCTTTCTCAAGATTGTTTTGACTATTTGGTGTCTTTTGTGTTTTCATACAAATTTTAGAATAATTAGTTATAGTTCTGTGAAAAATGCCATTGGTATTGTGATAGGGATTACCTTGAATCTGTAGATTGCTTTGGGTAGTATGGTCATTGTAACTATATTAGTTTTTTTAATCCATGAGCATGGAATATCTTTCCATCTGTTTGTATCATCTTCACTTTTTTTCATCAGTGTCTTACAGTTTTCTGAGTGCAAGTCTTTTACCTCCTTAGTTAGATTTATTCCCAGGTATTTTATTCTTTTTGATGGGACTGTAAATGGGATTTTCTTAATTTCTTGTCCTGATACTTTGTTGTTAGTGTATAGAAATGCATCAGATTTCTGTATATTAATTTTGTATCCTGCAACTTTACTGAATACACTGATGAGGTCTAGTAGCTTTTTGGTGGTGTCTTTAGGATTTTCTTTGTATAGTATCTGTTATCTGCAAACAGTGACAGTTTTATTTCTTCCTTTCCAGTTTGGATTCCTTCTCTTTCTTTTTTTGCCCAACTGTAGCTAGGAATTCCAATACTATGTTGAATAAAAGTGGCAAGAGTGCACATCCCTGTCTTGTTCCTGATCTTAGAGGAAATGCTTTCAGTTTTTACCATTGAGTATGATGTTAGCGGTGGGCTTATCATATATAGCCTTTATTATGTTGAGGTATGTTCCCTCTATACCCATTTTGTTGAATTTTTATCATAAATGGATGTTATATTTTGTCAAAATCCCTTTCTGCAACTACTGAGATAATTGTAGGATTTTTATTCTTTAATTTGTTGATATGTTGTATCACATTGATTGATTTACAGATATTGAACCATCCTTGCATCCCTGAGATAAATCTCACTTGATCATGGTGTATGATCCTTTTAATGTATTGTCAAATTCAGTTTGCTAATATTTTGTTGAGAATTTTTGCATTCATGTTCATCAGTGATATTGGCCTGTAATTTTATTTTATTTATTTTGTGGTGTATTTGTCTGTGTTTGACATCAGGATGATGCTGGTCTTATAGAATAAATTAGAAAGTATTCCTTCCTTTTCAATTTTTTGTAATAGTTTGAGAAGGATAGGTGTTAACTCTTCTCTAAATGTTTGATAGAATTCACCTGTGAAGCCATCTGGTCCTAGATATTTGTTTGTTGGGATACTTTTTATAAAATTACTGATTCAATTTTGTTATTGGTAATTGATTTGTTCATATTTTCATTTCTTTCTGATCAATCTTGGGATATTGTACATTTCTAGGAATTTGTCCATTTCTTCTAAGTTGTCCATTTTATTGGTGTATCATTGTTCATAGTCATATCTTATGATCCATGTATGGTGTCAGTTGTAACTTCTTTTTTTCATTTCTGATTTCATTGATTTGGCCCTCTGTTTTTCTTGATGAATCTGGCTAAAACTTTAACAATTTTTTAAATCTTTTTGAAGAACCAGCGCTAATCTTCATTGATCTTTTCTATTGTTTTTTAGTTTCTATTTCATTGATTTCTGCTCTGATCTTTATGATTTCTTTCCTGCTACTAACTTGGGATTTTGTTTGTTCTTCCTTTTCTAGTTCCTTTAGGTGAAAGGTTAGGTTGTTTATGTGAGATTTTCTTGTTTCCTGAGGTAAGTTTTTATTGCTATAAACTTCCCTCTTAGAACTGCTTTTGCAGCATCTCATAGATTTTTGGATTGTTGTGTTTTTGTTTTCATTTTCTCCACATATGATTTCCTCTTTGATTTCTTCAGTGAACTATTCGTTGTTAGTAGCATATTGTTTAGCCTCTATGTGTTTGTGTTTTTCGCAGTTTTTTTCTGGTGGTTGATTTCTAGTATCTTAGCACTGTGGTCAGAAAATATGCTTATATGATTTTAGTCTTTATATTTTGTAACTCTTTGTTAAAGTTCTCACTGTGTTTGTACATTCTTCTCCTGAGTTCTTTTACCATCTTTATGACTATTACATTGAACTCTTTATTTCCATTTCACTTAGTTCTTCTTCTGGGGTTTTATCTTGTTTCTTCATTTGGAACTTATTCCTCTGTCACATCATTTTGCCTAATTCACTGTTTTTATATCTGTGTATTTGGTAGGTTGGTTACATTTCTGGATCTCAGAGTAGTGGCCTTATGTAGGAAACATCCTATGCATCCCAGCAGCACACTCCCTCTGGTCACCAGAGCAATATGGTCTAGGGGTACCTCCTATGTAGACTTCCTGAGCCTTTCTGTCGAGTAGGGGACTACTCTTGGCAGACTGGTAGGCAAAGCTGGCCCCCAGTCTTGTTGCTTGCCAGGCCCTGCTTTGTGGGGAGGCAGCCAGCCACTGGTGGGTGGGGCTGGGTCATGAGACCATTGGCTGTGGAGCCCCAGGAAGTCCCAGTGCTAGTGCTGGCCCACTGATGGGCAGAGCTGGATTTGGGGTGGTTGGTTGTGGGGCTGGCCTGTTGGTGGGCAGGGCTGGTTCATGACATGCTGGCCATGGTGTCTGATTATGTCCCGAAGCTGGTTTTTGTTTGCTGGTGAGTAGGGTCAGATCCTGGGGCTCTGGCTGGGGGGCTTACAGTGTCTTAGAGCTGGTATAAGTCTGCTTGTGGGTGGGCCAGGGGCCCAGGGGCTTCTGCTGCTGGTGCTGGCTCACTAGTGGGTGGAGTTGGGTTCTGAGGTCTCTAGGTGCTGGTCCCTGGGGGTCCCAGAGTTGGTGTTGGCCTGCTGGTGGGTGGGGCTGGGGCCAGGAGAGTCCTAGGACTGTTGTCCATTCATTGGTGGGTGGAGTGAGGTCCTGGGATGTCTGGCTATGGTGATCTGGGGGTCTTGGAGCTTATGTTGGCCTGTTGGTGGGTGAGGCCAGGGCCCAGGGAGTCCTGGGACTAGTGCTGGCTCACTGGTGGGCAGAGCCAGGTCACAGAGTCTCTGGCTGCAGGGCCCTGGGGATTCCAGACTTGTAGGCCCCTTTGTAGGTGGGGCCAGGTTCTGGTCCCTCTAGTGGACAAGGCTGGGTTCCAGGGTAGCTGAATGCTTAGGGAGTCCCAAGGAAGCTGGCCTGCTGCTTGGCTTAAGGTGTCCCAGTACTGGTGCTGACAGGCTGGTGGATGGGCTAGGTCCTGGTGCTGATAAGCTAGAGGGAGGATTCCAAAAATGATGCTTGCCAGCACCAGTGTCCTATGGTAGACTAGTCCCCAAATGGCTGCAGCCAGTGTCTATGTCCCCAGGGTGAGCTCCAGTTGCTTCCTGCCTCTCTGGGAGGCTCTCCAAAATCAGCAGGCTGGTCTGATCCAGGCTCCTATCAAATTACTGCTTCTACCCTGGGTCTCAGAGTGGGTGAGATTTTGTGTGTGCCCTTTAAGAGTAAAATCTCTATTTCATACAGTACTCTGGTTCTCCCCAGAGTAAGCCCTGCTGGCTTCCAAAATCAAATATTCTGGGGGCTCATCTTCCTGGTGTAGGACTCCCATGCTGGGGAGCCTGATGTGGGGCTCAGACCCCTTACTCCTTGGAGAGAGCCTCTGCAATTGTAATTGTCTTCCCATTTGTGGGTTGCCCACCTGGGGTATGGTTCTGGATGTACCATGTCTTCGCCCCTCCTGCCTGTCTTGTTGTGCTTCCCTCTTTATATCTTTAGTTTAGAAGACCCTTTCTACTAGTACTCAGGTCTTTGTCATTCAATAGTTGCTCTGTAAATACCTGTAATTTTGCTGTGTCTGTTGGAGGAAGTAAGCTCAGGGTCTTCCTGCTCCGCCATCTTGGCCACTCCTGGCTGACTCCCCAAGGCTTTGTTTCTTTTAAAGAGCCGTTTTCAGATGATTTACATTTTTGGTCTATTTGGACAATAAGAATTACCTATGCTGGACTTCCCTGCTGACGCAGTGGTTAAGAATTCGCCTGCCAATGCAAGGGACAGGGGTTCGAGCCCTGGTCCATGAAGATCCCACATGCCATGGAGCAACTAAGCCCATGTGCCACAACTACTGAGCCCATGCTCTAGAGCCCGTGAGCCACAACTACTGAGCCTGCCCTCTAGAGCCTGCGTGCCACAATGACCCGTGTGCCACAACTACTGAAGCCCATGTGCCTAGAGCCCGTGCTCCACAACAAGAGAAGCCACAGCAATGTGGGTTCTGAGGTCTCTAGGTGCTGGTCCCTGGGGGTCCCAGAGTTGGTGTTGGCCTGCTGGTGGGTGGGGCTGGGGCCAGGAGAGTCCTAGGACTGTTGTCCATTCATTGGTGGGTGGAGTGAGGTCCTGGGATGTCTGGCTATGGTGATCTGGGGGTCTTGGAGCTTATGTTGGCCTGTTGGTGGGTGAGGCCAGGGCCCAGGGAGTCCTGGGACTAGTGCTGGCTCACTGGTGGGCAGAGCCAGGTCACAGAGTCTCTGGCTGCAGGGCCCTGGGGATTCCAGACTTGTAGGCCCCTTTGTAGGTGGGGCCAGGTTCTGGTCCCTCTAGTGGACAAGGCTGGGTTCCAGGGTAGCTGAATGCTTAGGGAGTCCCAAGGAAGCTGGCCTGCTGCTTGGCTTAAGGTGTCCCAGTACTGGTGCTGACAGGCTGGTGGATGGGCTAGGTCCTGGTGCTGATAAGCTAGAGGGAGGATTCCAAAAATGATGCTTGCCAGCACCAGTGTCCTATGGTAGACTAGTCCCCAAATGGCTGCAGCCAGTGTCTATGTCCCCAGGGTGAGCTCCAGTTGCTTCCTGCCTCTCTGGGAGGCTCTCCAAAATCAGCAGGCTGGTCTGATCCAGGCTCCTATCAAATTACTGCTTCTACCCTGGGTCTCAGAGTGGGTGAGATTTTGTGTGTGCCCTTTAAGAGTAAAATCTCTATTTCATACAGTACTCTGGTTCTCCCCAGAGTAAGCCCTGCTGGCTTCCAAAATCAAATATTCTGGGGGCTCATCTTCCTGGTGTAGGACTCCCATGCTGGGGAGCCTGATGTGGGGCTCAGACCCCTTACTCCTTGGAGAGAGCCTCTGCAATTGTAATTGTCTTCCCATTTGTGGGTTGCCCACCTGGGGTATGGTTCTGGATGTACCATGTCTTCGCCCCTCCTGCCTGTCTTGTTGTGCTTCCCTCTTTATATCTTTAGTTTAGAAGACCCTTTCTACTAGTACTCAGGTCTTTGTCATTCAATAGTTGCTCTGTAAATACCTGTAATTTTGCTGTGTCTGTTGGAGGAAGTAAGCTCAGGGTCTTCCTGCTCCGCCATCTTGGCCACTCCTGGCTGACTCCCCAAGGCTTTGTTTCTTTTAAAGAGCCGTTTTCAGATGATTTACATTTTTGGTCTATTTGGACAATAAGAATTACCTATGCTGGACTTCCCTGCTGACGCAGTGGTTAAGAATTCGCCTGCCAATGCAAGGGACAGGGGTTCGAGCCCTGGTCCATGAAGATCCCACATGCCATGGAGCAACTAAGCCCATGTGCCACAACTACTGAGCCCATGCTCTAGAGCCCGTGAGCCACAACTACTGAGCCTGCCCTCTAGAGCCTGCGTGCCACAATGACCCGTGTGCCACAACTACTGAAGCCCATGTGCCTAGAGCCCGTGCTCCACAACAAGAGAAGCCACAGCAATGAGAAGCCCACGCACCGCAATGAAGAGTAGCCCCCACTCGCTGCAAGTAGAGAAAGCCCGCATGCGGTAACAAAGACCCAATGCAGCCATAACTAACTAACTAACTAACTAACTAACTAACTAACTAACCTATGCCTCTGTTTCCCTTTAGTTTCCTGGATGCACAGGGAAAAACTTGAGATTCAATCTCTAACACCTATGTATATCCTTATGGCTTGCATGTTGGTATCCACCCGCCATCCTTGGTCTTGCTTTGTACTCTTATTTATATTTTATTTCTGGTCTGGATTGTTTTTACCCTTCCCACACATACACTGTATCAAGTTGCTATAATTTCATAGGACGTAGCCTCAAATCCTTTGCGAAATGTCTGTTTTTCTATCCAAATTAGCATTAGCTGAACTCAGGTTCTCATATCTCTCAGCAGTGTTTCTGCAGCAGACTCCCATTTGAGCTCACATTCTCTTGCCTTGTTTCTTCTCTATCCGCTCTGCTAGATTTCTCTCCTGAGAGCTCAGAGCTAAGCATGATGCTCCAATTCTTAAAACACTGCCAGGGCTCCCCTCTCTCTGTGGGCAGACCAAGCTATCTATGATCTGCCCTTACTTATGGCTCTTCTTAATATAAGCTCCCTTTCATATACTCCATACTTCTATAAACTTTGCTAAATGAGTAATAGCATAATTATTATCATTTTCACTGTAGCTGTAATTTTTGCACAGGGTAGCGTGGTAATTTAGCAAATCCTTTATCAAATAGTAGATGAGTACCACATCCATCAACCTGAGGTGAAAGGGATAAACAAAGGATTGAAGGATGGAAAGACTGTTGGTCTGCTGAGGCTACATGGTAACAGTCTGGCAATTTAGTGATCTCCAGAAACTAATTTACTATTCTGCAAATTTGCCTCTAAATATTTTCTAGGCTCTTCCCTCAAGCTCTCTCTTTTTTTTTTTTACATATTTTTTTGGAGTATAATTGCTTTACAATGGTGTGTCAGTTTCTGCTTTATAACAAAGTGAATCAGCTATACACATACATATATCGCCATATCTCCTCCCTCTTGCGTTTCCCTCCCACCATCCCCATCCCACCCCTCTAGGTGGTCACAAAGCACCAAAGCTCTATGAGACTAGATATCAATTACAGGAAAAAATCTGTAAAAAAAAAAAACACATGGAGGCTAAATAATACACTACTTAATAACCAAGAGATCACTGAGGAAATCAAAGAGGAAATCAAAAAATACCTAGAAACAAATGACAATGAAAACACGATGACCCAAAACCTATGGGATGCAACAAAAGCAGTTCTAAGGGGGAAGTTTATAGCAATACAATCCTACCTCAAGAAACAAGAAAAATCTCAAATAAACAATCTAACCTTACACCTAAAGGAACTAGAGAAAGAAGAACAGAAAACCCCCAAAGTTAGCAGAAGGAAAGAAATCATCAACATCAGATCACAAATAAATGAAAAAGAAATGAAGGAAACAATAACAAAGATCAGTAAAACTAAAAGCTGTTTCTATGAGAATATATAAACAAAATTGATAAAACACTAGCCAGACTTATCAAGAAAAAAGGGGAGAAGACTCAAATCAATAGAATTAGAAATGAAAAAGGAGAAGTAACAACTGACACTGCAGAAATATAAAGGATCATGAGAGATTACTACAAGCAACTATATGCAAATAAAATGGACAACCTGGAAGAAATGAACAACTTCTTAGAAAAGCACAAGCTTCCCGGACTGAACCAGGAAAAAATAGAAAATATAAACAGACCAATCACAGGCACTGAAATTGAGAATGTGATTAAAAATCTTCCAACAAACTACACATTAAAAGGATCATACACCATGATGAAGTGGGGTTTATCCCAGGAATGCAAGAATTCTTCAGTATACACAAATCAATCAATGTGATACACCACACTAACAAATTGAAGGAGAAAAACCATATGATCATCTCAATAGATGCAGAAAAAGCTTTCAACAAAATTCAACACCCATTTATGATAAAAACCCTGCAGAAAGTAGGCATAGAGGGAACTTACCTCAATATAATAAAGGCCATATATGACAAACCCACAGCCAACATCGTTCTCAATGGTGAAAAACTGAAACCATTTCTACTAGGACCAGGAACAAGACAAGGTTGCCCACTCTTACTACAGTTATTCAACATACTTTTGGAAGTTTTAGCCACAGCAATCAGAGAAGAAAAGGAAATAAAAGGAATCCAAATTGGAAAAGAAGAAGTAAAGCTGTCACTGTTTGCAGATGACATGATACTATACATAGAGAATCCTAAAGACACTACCAGAAAACTACTAGAGCTAATCAATGAATTTGGTAAAGTAGCAGGACACAAAATTAATGCACAGAAATCTCTTGA
>NC_041224.1:46341280-46373992 GCF_002837175.3 Physeter macrocephalus
AGAAATTAAGGAAACACTCGCATTTACCGTAACAACAGAAAGAATAAAATACCTAGGAATAAACCTACTAAGGAGACAAAAGACCTGTATGCAGAAAACTATAAGAAACTGATGAAAGAAATTAAAGGTGATACAAACAGATAGAGAGATATACCATGTTCTTGGATTGGAAGAATCAACATTGTGAAAATGACTATACTACCCAGAGCAATCTACAGGTTCAATGCAATCCCTAACAAACTACCAATGGCATTTTTCACAGAAGTAGAACAATTTCACAATTTGTATGGAAACACAAAAGACCCTGAATAGCCAAAGCAATCTTGAGAAAGAAAACAGAGCTGGAGGAATCAGGCTGCCTGACTTCAGACTATACTACAAAGCTACAGTAATCAAGACAGTATGGTACTGGCACAAAAACAGAAATATAGATCAATGGAACAGGATAGAAAGCTCAGAGATAAACCCACACACCTATGGTCACCTTATTTTTGCAAAAGGAGGCAATAATATACAATGAAGAAAAGACAGCCTCTTCAATAAGTGGTGCTGGGTAAACTGGACAGCTACATGTAAAAGAGTGAAATTAGAACACTCCCTAACACCATCCACAAAAATAAACTCAAAATGGATTGAAGAACTAAATGTAAGGCCAGACACTATAAAACTCTTAGAGGAAAACATAGTTAGAACACTCTGTGACATAAATCACAGCAAGATCCTTTTTGATGCACCTCCTAGAGAAATGGAAATAAAAACAAAAGTAAACAAATGGGACCTAATGAAACTTCAAATCTTTTGCACAGCAAAGGAAACCATAAACAAGATGAAAAGACAACCCTCAGAATGGGAGAAAATATTTGCAAATGAAGCAACTGGCAAAGGATTAATCTCCAAAATTTACCAGCAGCTTATGCAGCTCAATATCAAAAAACAAACAACCCAATCCAAAAATGGGCAGAAGACCTAAATCGACATTTCTCCAAGGAAGATATACAGATTGCCAACAAGCACATGAAAGAATGCTCAACATCACTGATCATTAGAGAAATGAAAATCAAAACCACAATGAGGTATCACCTCACACCAGTCAGAATGACCATCATCAAAAATCTACAAAACGAATGCTGGAGAGGGTGTGGAGAAGAGGGAAGCCTCTTGCACTGTTGGAGGGAATGTAAATTGATACAGCCACTATGGAGAACAGTATGGAGGTTCCTTAAAAAACTAAAAACAGAACTACCATACGACCCAGTGATCCCACTACTGGGCATATACCCTGAGAAAATCATAATTCAAAAAGAGTCATGTACCACAATGTTCACTGCAGCTCTATTTACAATAGCCAGGACATGGAAGCAACCTCAGTGTCCATTGACAGATGAATGGATAAAGATAATGTGGCACATATATACAATGGAATATTACTCAGCCATAAAAAGAAACGAAATTGAGTTATTTGTAGTGAGGTGAATGGACCTAGAGTCTGTCATACAGAGTGAAGTAAGTCAGAAAGAGAAAAACAAATACCGTATGTTAACACATTTATATGGAATCTAAAAAAAAAAGGTTATGAAGAACTTAGGGCCAGTATAGAAATAAAAATGAAGACAGAGAATGAACATGATGACACGGGGAGGGGGAAGGGTAAACTGGGACGAAGTGAGAGAGTAGCATGGACTTATATATACTACCAAATGTAAAATAGATAGCTAGTGGGAAGCAGCCGCATAGCACAGGGAGATCAGCTTGGTGCTTTCTGACCACCTAGAGGGGTGGGAGAGGGAGGGTGCGAGGGAGACGCAAGAGGGAGGAGATATGGGGATATATGTATGTGTATAACTGATTCACTTTGTTATAAAGCAGAACCTAACACACCATTGTAAAGCAATTGTACTCCAATAAAGATCTTTTAAAAAAACACGAAAAAACCCAGGATGGAACTGAGAGCATAAATGGCTCCCTACCAACCTCATTTCCTCCATAAAACATTCTGTCACCTTCTTCTGGGCAGAAGCCAGATAGGTTTACATATTATAGTTCAACTGGAATTATTTTTTTTCCTATTCTCTGGAATAAGTAGCCACATAATCCTGAGTAATTTGGGTCTTAGACTTCTGGATAAAATGTGTTAGACTGGATTATCTGAAATCATCCTTCCAGCTCTCTGAATCTAAATGAAATGTTCTTAGAATAAGCGAAGATACCAGTTCTCCTTTTTCATTCATTTATTAGCAAATATTTACTGACCACCTATTGTGTGCCAAACACGGTGCAACCTATGGGATGCAGAAAAGACGCAGAGTTCAAGAAACAATTATTCTGCCATCACAGAGCCTGAAGTTTAACTAGTGATTTACATAAACAAGGTAGAGATGTCTTGATGCTACCAGAAACCCACAGATCATAGAGCCATAGTGTTAGAATAAGGTAACCTCAGGGATCATTTGGTCTCTGCTTCTCAAAGTATGTCCATGAGCCATCAGCTTCGGCTTTACCTGTGTACAATTTTGAGCCTTACTTTAGACCCATTGAATCAGAATCTGCATTTTAACCAGATCCTCAGGTGAAACGTAAGCACTCCAAATCCATCAGTTTACAGATGAACAAACAGGCCCTGAAGGATGAAATAACTTGGTTGGTTTAGTGGGAGAGTCAGGACTTGAACCTACAGCCCCTGATTTTTGGCGTGATATGTCTACAGTGTGTTTTCCCTTGTCATGAGGTGCTGCCTGTTGTACATTCCATGGATCACATTAACTGCTGTTTGTCACTAATAAAATCAATGCTGTGTCTCATCTCTATACTCTCTTTGAAATACAGAAATGTTGGCAATCACCAGGAGGAGAAGAAACTTCCTGCCCCGCAGAAGAAATTCCCAGGCAAGGCTTAATGCTTTGTCATCAAATCCATCACTATCAATGGGGAAAAAAACCCAAATATCTTTAAACACAACCCTACTGAGAGACAGTCATGAAAGTAATCTTCCCACATGTGCAGCCTGTGGAATGGACTCCCTTAAACTGACCCTGTAGGCTAAGTGGAAGACCTGAAAGTGAATGAGATTCCAGTTTCTCAATGAGTCTTTCTATGTTCTAACAGGTAGAAATAGTCCTACCTGGCTTTGGTAGAGAATTCACAGGGTTAATGACTAAAGAAAGGAGTTCTTGTAATCAATATAGTCCTCTGGCTTTATTGATTAGAATCACCTGCTTATTTTGCAGCTAAGATTTTTTTTTTATCCCATTCAAAACAAAGACACCCTAGGGGACCATTAAGTAAATAGGCATTTAAGACTTTTTTCATTGCTAAGAAAGTAGTTAATTATTATTAGTGCCTAAAAGTCTCAATTTAGACAGGACACCTGAATGAACACACAGTTGAAATGGTAGCAATGTGTCAGCTATGATGGATGCCAATTTGCAATTTATTAAAAAAAATGCTGCTTCCTCCTTAGAGTTATTGGGGAGGGGTGTGATTCCACCTTTAACTCCTGAAAAAAAAAAATGAGACTTGGCAGAGTCTCTTCAAAAGAGCTGAGGTGGAGCAGGTTTCCCAAATACCGCACATCCTTGGTGGACACCACTGTTGTAGCACAAGGAGTTCATTCCAGAGCCTGTCTGGATAAATAGATTGCCAGAATCGATGGAAACCCTTTAAAGACATCAGGGAAATTTTATTTTATTTCAAGAACACATTTATTCATTCTTCTGCTTTAGGAAAACAAATCAAATGAAGACTTATGGTATTCACTGAGTAAATTTCTTCCACTTGATTGGGACAATACCCAGGATTAATGATCTATTTTTTTCCTCATTTGTTAATTACACAAATCAGTCATCACACACATCTTTATAAAGCATCTACTATGTATAAGGTGTTGTGCATAGTGCTTTTGAAATATGATAATACCTAGAGCTTTTTAGTATTTTAGTGTTTATAAAATACTTTTATGTTTGATCCTTATAACATCCTCCTGGAATTCACAGGTCACGGGACTATTCACCACATTTTACAGATAAATAAACTTAACAAAATTCTGTGAAACAGAGTTGCCATATGACTCAGCAATTCCACTTCTAGGCATATACCCCAAATAATTGAATATGTAACTACAAGAGATTGGTAAATGCATGTTCATAGCAGCATTATACATAATAGCCTGAAAGTGGAAACAACCCAAATGACCATCAGTAGGTAAATGGATAAACAAAATGTGGTATACCTATACAATGGAATAATATTGAGCAATAAAAAGGAAAGAATTACTGATACATGCTTTAACATGGATGAACTTTGACAACATTATTCTATGTGAATGAATATAGACACAAAAGGCCGGTCATTGTATGATTCCATTTATATGAAATATCCAGAATAGGCAAATCCATAGAGATAGAAAGTAGATAGATTGGTGATTGCCAGGGGCTGGGGTAGAGGTGGGGACTTGGGAATGACTACTAATAGGTATGGAGTTTCATTTTGGGGTGGTGAGAATGTTCTGGAATTAAATAGCGGTGTTGGTTGTAGTACTAAATATGTACAAATACAAATGCGAATATGCTAAAAAACATTAAAGTGTACACTTTAAAAATGAATCGTATGGTGAATTATACCTTAATTAAAAACAGAAGAGTTTTTACCAATGTCTTACCCAGTGGCAGAAATGTGGCAAGTACCCATGTTTTTTGAATGCCAGACAAATGTTCAGATTCTGTCACCATAATGAATAAACATTTCCTGAATTAAATGAGAGGTCTTCAAGGACCTTGCTTATATAAGCATGAAAAGATAAAATACTGGGAAATAAATGGTAGGTCAGAATGGGTGGTCTGAGTAAAAGATTCTTCAAATGGGGTCTAAAAGTGAGATTTTTGGGACCCGCTCCCAGGGGTTTGGATTGGATAAGTCTGTGATGTATTCCTGGGACTCTCTATTTTTAAAAAGGACTTTAGGTGTGAAAGAGACTCATCTGTATCCTATTTTCTTCTTCTTCTTGCCACTTGAGAGGATTACACTTCCCCAGCTCCTTCCATTTGATTGTACCATATGACTAATTCTGGCCAGTGAGTTGACAGTAGAAGTTGCAAATATCGCTTCTGGGTTAAAACATTTAATTGCCAGTATTAGAACCTCTAGCATTCTCTTCCACTGCTGTGCCAGTCGAGGAGGCCATATGTTCCAGACAGTTCAGACACAGGATGATAAAGTCCTCATTAGCTTGGATCTTCGAGTCACCGCATGGAACAAAACGACACTAGAAATTGCCCACACCTGCAGTGAGCTTTGCATCAGCAATAAATAAACCTTTGTTGTGTTAAACCATTGAGATGTTGGAACGTTTTTTACTGTAGCATAATTTAGCCTATCCTTAACCAGGGGATTTTGATGATCAACCTGGTTTTGAAATCAGTAGTAGAGATTATCAATGCTAAAGAATTGGGGAATGAAAAGATCATCTAGGGCTGGGGTGATCAGGAAAATCTTATTAGAAGATTTTGAGCTGGGCCTTGAAAGATGGATAAGATTGGGGTAGGGCATTGTAAATAGGACAGTCTGCATGGGAGAGATGTCACAAATGATAGGGAAGGAATCACACCAAAACAATAGTTCATTTAATTTTCTTTTATCTTAAAAATGAATTAATATTTCTCTTTGTAATGTGCTTAAAGGACAGATGCTTCAACTCTCTATTGCCAAGTATTAATTTTCTTGTTGGACAGACTGGAATAATAATCCATGTGCAGTGTCATGCAATGAATCTTTAAACAAACGTTGAATCATTTCAGTGCTTCATTTATTCTGATGGACAATTGTCCTGAATTCTCTTTGCAGAGAGAATGTAAGTGCATCAGTTTCAATGGAATTAGGGAAGATTAGCTGATGGAAGACGTGAATGTCAGGCTAAAGTTATCCTCCTCTGCTACATTGAGAAAAAACCCCAATGTTTTCCTGGGATATTTATATCCAGGTTTTTTTCCATCTAAAACAGCAACCTCTTCTTTTTTAAAGTTTATTTATTTATTTTTGGCTGTGTTGGGTCTTCACTGCTGCACATGGTGGGTGGGAGCTGCTCTTTGTTGCGGTGCACGGGTGTCTCATTGCGGTGGCTTCTCTTGTTGCGGAGCACAGGCTCTAGGCATGTGGGCTTCAGTAGTTCTGACTCGTGGGCTCGGGCTCTAGAGCGCAGGCTCAGCAGTTGTGATGCATGGGCTCAGCTGCTCCACGGCATGTGAGATCTTCCCGGAGCAGGGCTCGAACCCGTGTCCCCTGGATTGGCAGGAGGGTTCTTAACCACTGCGCCACCAGGGAAGTCCTAAAACAGCAACCTCTTCTGCCAGCAGTCTCTCATTCCTCAGTTTTGCCCAGTTGTCGTTATTCCCCTTTCTGCTTGTTCTCAGCTTCCTTTCTCTCATCCTCTGAACTTTTAGTATGTGAGCGCATTGAGGAGGGTAAAGGAACTGGTAATTACCCAGTGCCCTATGTGTGCCATACATGTGTTTGACATCTATCTTCTCATCTAGTCCCTGATGACTGCACTTTGAGAGGTACTGTTCCCCCGTTTTTGTGGGTGAGAATGCTGAGGTTCGTAATTAAAGAGATGGCCCAGATGTATACAATTAGAAGGTAGTGGAGCAAGGACTCAAACTGAGGTCTTTTTGACTCTGGTATCCTTTATATGATACTATGCTGCCATCAGTGAGTTGGAAGCACTGCAATTTGTTAACCCTTTTCTCTTTGGACCAAACTGCATAAAGTCCTTAATTGGAAATATAGATGTAAATCTTTCCATCTCTCACAGTGTACATGCAATTTTGCTTAAGCCAGTTTCATTCCATGTAGCAAGAAATTGCTAAAGGAAGGGGTATCCTAATAAAGCTTGATTCCAGTAAATTCCACAATTGCTTTTTCACTGAGAGTGAATAAGTGGATGTGAGATATTCAAACATTAACAAAAACACTCATGTCCTATTTTAGCTGTTGGAGAATTCTGAGTAATTACAGCATTACAAGTGTATAAAGGATGACTTAGGTGGATCATAAATACTTTACAGCAGGATGAAAACTGTGGGGCAACAGAAGATCAGAACAAACAACTTATTCCATACACAGGGGAACATGCATTTATTCATTCATTTGATAAATATATACTAAGTACCCAACATGTATGGGGCACTGTTCTAGGTGCTGCAGATACAGTAGCAAATGATACAAAGTCCTGGCAGCCATGATGCTTACAGCCTCTGGGAATCAGATAACAAACAAGAAAAAAATAAATGTCACGTGTGGTAGGCAGAATAATGGCCCTCCGAAGATGTCTGCATCCTAATTCCAGGAACCTGAGAATATGTTGTTGCCTTATGTAGCAGAGATGTTACAAATGTGATTAAATTAAGGACCTTGAGATGGGGAGATTATCCTCTATTATTCCGGTGAGCCCAATTGCATCACAGAAGTTCTTAAAAGCGGAACATGTTTCCTGGTTGAGGTCAGGAGGTGTGACTTTGGAAGAACGGTCAGAGACTTGCAATGTTGCTGGCTTTCAAGTTGGGGGAAGGGGCTATGCTCCAAGGAACGTGGCTGGGCTCTAGAAGCTGTAAAATGTGAGGAAACAGATTCTCCCTTAGAGTCCCCAGAAAGGAACACAGCTCTGACGACATCTTGATTTAGATTTTAGCCAGTGAGATCTGTGTCAGACATCTGAACTACAGAATTATATGATAATAAATTTGTGTTGTTTTAAGTCACTTAAGATGGTGGTTACAGCAGCCTAGAAAACTAATACCTTATGCTAATGTATTTTATGAGAGTAATTACTCCAGAGATAATAATACAGGAGAATGAGATAGATGGTGACTGCTAGTGGGATGGTATTTTATTTCCCCCTAATACCATGGTCAGGAAGAGCCACTCTGAGGAGGTGACAATTGGCAGAAACCTAAATGATGAGGAGCCAGCCAAGTGGAAATCTGGGAAAAGAGTGTTCTAGGCAGAGGAAACATCACATGGTTTGCAGGGCTCTGTCCAGGGTGCTATGTTGGCGATGTATGAGTTTACCAGAAACAAGGCTTTTGTTCTTTCATTCATTCACTCACTCTTTCATTCATTCAACAGACATTTGTTGAGTAGCTCTGATGTGCCAGGCACTGTTCTAGGTGTTGGGAACACATCATTTCCACACTGGTCTGTCTCTCAAAGCTTGTTTTCACCTGTATGTGGAATTCTCCATTCCAGAGGAAGGCATCAGAGGCTCTTTTCTTAAAAGAGCCCCTTAGAGCTTAAGTAGATAATCGAGGCCTAGAATTCATATAAAATCCACCCAAACCTGGGTATGTTTACCCTTCCAGATGCTGGGTAGCATCTGGGCAATTCTTACCTCTGATGTTCTCTAGAAGTAACCTGTACAAGAGTAATGCTGTACAATTAAAAAATTTAGATCTATCTTGCTCCAAAATATTTACGTTGTAGTAATATTAATAATATTCTTTTATTCACATTTAATGTATCACATTTTGGCACCTAACATGCCTGGCACAGTTCGTTCATTAAATGACATGAAGTTTCCTGTGAAGTCAGAAAATGCTGTATGTGTGTGGCCTTACACACACGAGGAATATTTCAATCAACCCAAATGATTTCCACCCAAACATTTTTCCTCACCAAATCCCTGAATTTTTTTTTTTTTGTTAAATTTACTAATTTAGTCAGCGAGAAAGATAAGCAAGAATGTATTGGCAAAGTCACCTATCTCTTCAAACAGCTGATGTTCCTGCAAATCAGAATTGATTTGAATTAAAGTGAATGATAAACGTGCACTGTCAGACCACCTCCTGGGAGAGGGCTGGGTGAGTTCTCAGGGTGATTGTCTTTGTCCTCTTGGCTTCAGGCTGTCTCTGGGGCTGCCTTTCTCTCCTCACCAGAGCTGACTTGCTCTCCCTCTGCCTCATTTCCCACCCCATTCCCATCTCTAGTCAATGAGGCAGAGGCTGAGCTTTGCCATGCCCACCTTGAGTCCAGGTCAGCATGAGCAGTCACTGGTGGGCCTTGTCTTTCCAGATACCCCATTAGGCCATGGTCAAAATCCCAAGAGCCTGCTGAGCAAGGCTAAGTCTATGTGAAAAATTTATAGGGATTTAAAATCCTGAGATTCTGACCCGTGGGTGTGTGACACCCCACGTGCAAGCTGTGTTGAGCTGGGGAGAAAACACAAGGTGTGTGGCCTTTTTCCTCCCTCCCCTCCACTCTCTGCCCCTTTTGCCTGGGCCTGCAAGAGTCCCCCTCCCAGCACTGTAACATTTTTGGATGTTCCTCTGAATAGCTCAAGGATAACCTAGGGAGTGAATCCAAGAGAATGCCCCTCTGGAAATTTAGGAACAAATTTCCTTGATTCCTGGAGTCTTTGCATATGCTGCTTTCTTGCCTTCAACTTCCTTTGCCCTTAGTCTTCTGCGTCTTTCAAAACTAAGCCCAGAAATGTCTGCAAAGCATTTTCTGGCCTGTGCCTCATACTTGAAATGCAAACCATCCTCTAGCCCCCATTCTCTAGCATCAGGTATATCCTCCATCATGGCCCCTGTCTGCTGATTCTTGACTATTTGCTTGCATTTGTTTTCACAAGGGTCTCCAGGAAGGTAGAGACCCTATACCTGATATATTGTGGATGCTCAGGAAATGCTTGTTGAATGCAATTCCTCGGGCAAAGGTAGAACTGAGCAAAATATTTCATGCCAAGAAGTTATAATACCCATTTTATGTAAATCTAAGATTAGTAGATTCTGGAATTAAGAATAATCTAAACTGGCATATGTTCCTTATGTGAGTAATGGCTTTTACAAATTGACTAGACCCTTTTCTAAAAAACAGCAGGAGTGCATTTTATACATATTAGCATTTTATAAGTATTGCCATTTAAGCTTATACTTCTGGCTCAGCCACTGGAATTATGTCATATGCTGAAAGTCAAACAGAAGTTCAAAAAGGTGGCTTGTTGCTGCTGCCCAAATGCAGAATAATGGAAAGGGCCATTCAAAACCAACTTAAGTGTCAATAAACATTGAAAGAAGTATTCTCCTGAGATTTTTTAAAAAGTCAAGCAAACAAGATGAAGAGGCCATCCTTCCTGGAGGACGATTTGGGACAGAGGATCAGTGAGAAACAAGAAAAGTCTCCCTTCCTTCTCCACTCCCAGTTGGTACAGGGAGAAGATACCACACATTTCTGACTTATGGAGTTACTCCTCTCCCATAGGTTTCTGCAATCATGTCTTTCAAAGTTCCTTTGAATTCCAAATTATAGATACACTTGGGCACTGTAAACCAAAATGTGTCATGACTACCTGGCTTTTAGCTATGGTCATTCACAGAGGAAAACAGATGCCTTTGCAGATTGCTTATGGAAGGACCTGGAGCAGAGCTGACTGTCTGACAGACTGGGGTGCTAATTGGTTAACCGACATTCGTTAAGCACCTATTATGTGTCAAGCACTTGGGATGAATGAAAAATAAGAGAAGGTTTCTCTTTTCCAGAAACTTAAATATCATAGAGGCTTCCCTGGTGGCGCAGTGGTTGCGCGTCCGCCTGCCGATGCAGGGGAACGGGGTTCGCGCCCCGGTCTGGGAGGATCCCACATGCCGCGGAGCGGCTGGGCCCGTGAGCCATGGCCAATGAGCCTGCGCCTCTGGAGCCTGTGCTCCGCAACGGGAGAGGCCACAACAGAAGGAGGCCCGCATACCACAAAAAAAAAAAAAAAAAAAAAAAAAAAAAAAAAAAATATCATAGAGCTAGAGAGGTGTCTAGTCTTTAAGATCATCAGAAATCCAAGAGATGCCCTTGTACTACTTGGTATCTTCGTATACCTATAAAAAGTCGAACTTACTGGATGTACTTGTAATATTTTCAGGTTTGTGGGACCTGAATTTGATGTTTCAGCCAAAGAACAATGTGAGTTATTTTTTGTGCATTCCATGGGGCTTGAATATACATTTAAAACGATACACTATTTCACATTATTTTTTTGGAATTAGACTAAATTGAAAACAAATAAACATACATATGAGTTTTGAATGATCCCCAACTTCGACACAGATGAGCTGTTTGGTAGACAGATCTGCTTAAGTGCAAACCTCTACTGCATACTAATTACACATATAATCAGATACACATACAAACATACACACACAGGTAGTTATTATTGATCATGGATTAAAGAGTCTGAGAGCTGGAAAGGACCTAAATTCATGCTGCCCAGCCCTTCCATTTCTAAAGCCCAACCGTTCCATACTACTACAACTAATAATAATTATCATAATATATCAGTCATCTTGAGCATTTGCTACTTGTGCGACGTATACCAGGCTGTAGTCTCCACAAAGGCAGGGACCAGATATTTGATTCCTGCTGTGTCCTTAGTGCCTAACTGGGTGCCTCCACATAGTAGGTTAGTGCTCAGCCATTCATGATGCACAAAGAAATGACATGTGCTGGGCTCTGTGTCAGACACTTCACATACATTATCCCACTGAACAATCAAATGCAGAGCGGTATGGTAACGTGTTTGGGGCTTATGGTTTATTGTTAATAGAAGAGTGAAGATGAAAATCCTGACTTCCCACTCCAAGAGTTTTTCCATCGAATATCCCACTGTATCTGTGAACATGTACTCTTGTGTGTGCCAAAGATCAAACTTGGATTAATGTCTATAAACAAGGTATGAATATCACCAAATTAATTAGTGAAGGTCATATTTACATTTCACTAGGTGTCAACTTGAGTTATTTGTTTGAGTGAAGATTTCCTCAATTTATTGCAGTCAGTCACTGCTGCCCCTTGGTAATAGGCAGTGTGCTTGAATTTCACTAGTCTGTGTGAGTTGCTATCTTGCATTTCTTAGCAAAGGCTGAGATTCAGTCAATATTTTTACAGTAGAACAGTTCTTTGGAAGACTCTGGGTGTTGCTTAAGCTAATAAATGACTATCCTTCAGGCAGAATTACAAGCAATGCCCCAATTAATAAACATGGTAACAGCTGCTCTTGGTTTACAATGGCCCCGTTGCCCAAGTTGGTTACTGGCTGGATTGTCCAAGTCCCCCGTGATTTACAAATCCCAAGGAAAGTGGAGAAAACATAAAATTTATTTTTCCACAATTTGAAGTATGAGCCTCCCTAGCATTTTGGAGCCCTACATTTCTGTGATGGGCTTTGATTCAATCCAGCCTGAATGAAAGACATTTCATCACCCCAGAATGCATTTCTTTATTTGCCTTGGATCTATGATTCTGTCAGTATTGGGAGAAAAGAAAAATCAATGCTGCACTATAAACCTTGGGCCGCCTCTGGCCAACGTGGTCAGCATGGTGTGAGCAAAGGAAGTGGCAGGGGAAAAAATTGACCGCTCAGCAAGAGTGTGGCCAGTAACGGACACAGCTCAGGGCTAATAACAGCTTGCAATTACACATGGAAAGCCAAAGTGTGCAGGGCATTCAGTGCGAAGGGGATGTAATACAATTTATTGAACCACCGGTTAGAGTTCTGCAGCTTCTCAATAAAAAAAGAGTGTTGGGCCGATAGTCCTTAAAACACAGATTCATATGGTGCCGGCAGGTGAGAGAGAGTTGGAGAACTGGAAAGCCTTGTCTTAGCTGGAGAGCAATCAGGAGAATCTGGCCTATTACATTTAAAATTAGACAACTGTCTATCTATCTATGATTTGACACACACAGAATTTTAGCACCTACCTATCTCTATCTCTATCTTTATCTCTATCTAATCTATATCTATATATATATCCATAAAATTCTAGTTTAGGGTTCTGTCTCTAACCATATCTAAAACCAGGTTAATGATAATGAGCTGAGCAAACACATGGATGCTGAATGTATTTTGCAATAAAAGTGCACAGGGTTCTTTCTCCATACTAAGTACCTAACTAGCAGCATTAAAAATGCATTCTATCCTTATCCATTTTCTTGACTCTCCAGTGGAGGGTCCCTTTCTAGCTGGCCTGTAACAAACAGTGATTCAGAGCAGCAGAACTAGGAGTGATCAGCATGTTTTGATTAGCCATTAGGGTCCTCAGAGGAAGTAAGAGGGAAGTGAATTTGAACATTGAGGCTGACATTTCCTTTCTTTTTGAGCTCAGGTGGGGTTCATGTTTGTTGGGTGCTGAATTCTCCTGCTGAAACAGAAGTTCTTTTCGGAGTGTGAAAAGATTTCCAGGCCTGGCTGCTTCTTGCTAGCTTTTCTATCTTTGTGCTTCTGCAGACCATACTGCCAATATCCTCAGGAACCTCTGAGTTCTTTCTGGGGCAGAAGTAGTGGACTCACTCTTTCTCAGCATACCTCTGCAGCCACTAGATGTTTGCATGCATGGGGTTCTCCTGGTTCCCAGATTTCCCGCCACTTCCTTTTCTGTAAGTAGAAATTATTGTGAACCAGGTGGACTAAATATAATACTAGCTAATTGGAATTTTTATGTGAATGATTTTTGTCTGTGCTACCAGGAAAGACTTCAGGTGAAACCTGAGCAGATCCCAGGCCTTCTGTTACAGGGCTATGTAGACAGCATTTTCTAAAGGAAGACCTTGTAGCAATAAGAGAGCTGTTTCCTTGGCAGTGAAGGGAACATCCTTTAAACATTCTTGTTCTTGAGATGGAGAATTTAAGTTGATGCCAGGTCCAAGAGGGAGAGAATAGTTCCACAGTAATTACATGAGCAGGGGCGCATCCTTTAAATTTGGCAAGTGTTTCACTTAGTTTGGCACATTGACCCCAAGGTACAGTACTAGCGTGGGCAAGTCAGTGTCAGCTTTGGGTGGGAGTGGGGGAGGATGGGCACCAGTGAGGAGTCAGAGAGCCATCTGTGCACTCCACATTTGCTCTGGGTGGCTAAAGGCTGTATGAAATTAATTGAACCAAACTAGGTGACCTGTGAGGTCTCTGTCCCCCTCACAGCAAAGTCAAATGTGGGTGGAGAGAGGGGAAAGGAAAGGGAAATGGAGCGCTCAGTCCTGGCCCCTGCAGGTGGTTGAGCAGTATTCCTATTGTCCACTACTGTACACAGCCAGTCCTCAATTGCTAAAAGAGCCAGACTCTTCCTTTCCTTGATTCTGTCCAGCATAATCAATCTCACCCTGACACACACACACACACACACACACACACACACACACACACACACACACACACACACACGAGTCCGCTCTTCTGATTTCTCTTTTCTCTGTGCACAAGACTCATGGTGGTGTTCATACACGCACGCACACCCCACCCCTCCACACAGCTGCTGACCTAGAGGTGTTAGCCACTCTGCAGCTGCTGTTCTTCTCACATTAATCTATAGGAATCAATGGACATTTCATTAGAGTAATCAAGTGCGGATGCATCCTGCATTTATATTCTGTCCCCCCTCCCTGCTGCTTTCACAGACTAATTGGTCCTATGGCCAAGAGTACATGGGTATTTTTCCCTATAGATGAATGTCAAGAACGGTTTTTTACTGCTGGTTGAAATACCTATCAATACAGCGTCTGTATAAAAGCCTTCGCCCATCAAAGCCGCAGAGCTGTTGATAATACATTATGCACTCTTGGTTCTAATGCATCTTACTTCCTCTTTTACACCTTATTGCACATCCATGCACCATTTATGTTTGTCTCATTCGAAGAATTAACTAGCTCTGGGCTGCCTTTGTTTTAATGTTTATCCCCAGAAATAATTTTTCCCCTTTGTACATGTTGTCAATTGTTACAGGGAGGCTGTGGGAAGGAGCTGGAAGGGGAAGTGGCAAGGTGTTCATGTGGGGGCTACACTTTTCAGTTCTGTTTCTTCCTATCTCACCATTAAATACATTTTTTCTTGCCAGGGCCATGTGCCAGGCGAAGGCTACAGAGAACATCTTTGTTCTGAGTTGACTTTTTGTGACTGCAGTTTGATAAAGCAAATAGACAAAAGAGGTTCCTGCTTCCCTCTTCTGTAAACGTGTGGCTAGGCGTGGTAATGGTCAGAGGCTGATGGGAAAGGAAAGGTCAACAGATAAAAAAGAGCCGTGGCTTTAAGATGTGTGCATGACTAGAGGAAGTGACCATGCTGTGTGTGGCATGACCAGGAAAGCACTGGTAAAAGTAAAAATGGGAGTCTGCTCTTGAAGAAATTTGGCAGACTTTGCTGACTCAGAAAGCCGGGAGGGGTTGGACTCACAAACGGCCCCTTTTCTGAAGATTTAGCTTGCTGGAAAATGGAAGGAAGGGGTATAGGTGCTCAGATAGTGAGTGGGTGGTCCCTGGAACAAACAGGAGGCCAGTGAGTGGAGTGTCTGAGCCAGTTGTTTTATCACTATGTAGGGAACTGGGTTAGATGCAAAATAGAAGTCAGATGGCCAGGTTCTAGCAGATGTCTTTCTTCCACTTTATCATTGTTCTTACTTACATCTGCTTTTTTCCAGAAGACAAATTGTGGAACTCGGGAGGATGGTGATTGCCCACCCTGTCCTCACTTTGATGCTGAGATGTCACATGTCACTGTTCCTAGTCCCTAAGAGTAGTGAGCCAAGAAGTCTAGGACCCACTCCCCTCAGAGTAGAGTCAGAAGAACTTGGGCCCAAGGCCGCATTCTACTACTTTCTCTGTATGTGACTGTGGGCAAGTCCTTGAATTGTCTTGAGCCTGTTTCGTCATTTGCAAACTGAGAACCATATTAATGTTCACCCTTAAGACTGTTGCAAGGTTTGGAGTTCAGATAATCTAAACTGCTTTATGAAATGAGAAACACTGTGCAAATCTAAAGTACTGTGACTATGATTATAACATAAAATTTTCTTTTTATAATGCAAAAATGCTCTTAACAAACATGTTTGCCATCTACTAAGTGCCACATGCTGTGCCACTTTGAGCTCCATTTTCTCATTGAAGCCTCACAGCAGCCTGTGTGTAAGGTATTATTTGTTGCCTACAATTTGTGGATGAGAGCTGATGCCACCCAGCTCCCATCATTCGTTTCCCAGTTCAGAACTCTTTCTATGGCTCCTCAAGGTGTCTCCTCACCACATGCCAAGGACAGTTGCTCTGCATGCACTGCTTGGCTTCCAGCATCTGCTCTTGCAGGGGCTGCTGCTGACAGACCCAATTGTGAACCCTCAGTCCAGGGCTGGTCTCCTCAGAGTGGTATCACACAAGGCTCCTAACCACAGTGCCCAAGTCCCATCCCACTCCTCTTCCTCTGCCTCTGTTCAGTGCATCTCTGCTCTAAGGGAGAGGTTAGCAGAAGGCATGTTCCCGTCATCCCAATGGAAGCACAGTACATGATGGGTTAAGGTGGCTTTCATGGACTGCCTTGGAAACTCTTACTCTTAGAAATTTTGTGTTCCAGGGAAATGTAAGTTCTGAGTCACTTCTCAAGCTCCTTGAGGATTCAGCCAGATTGTAACTTGGGGTCTGCATTAAATTACGAACCAGAGAGAATGGTTCAAATGGTAGGGTTGTGTGCTGGTAATGACCACTCTGGTTGAGTCTAGTAAGGAATCAGAAAGAGTTGTGTTTGAATTTTTGACCCCCAAATGCCCTTTTGGATCATTCTTTCTCGTTTGCTTACCTTCTTACCTTCTGTCATTTGTGGGTTCTAGAGATTATAGTCAGGACTTTCTTAGGGTTCAACACAAAGCAGTCTTAGCCATCTGTCCCTCAGATGAGCATGTCTCTCTTGAGATGGATGTGCATCTTGGGCCTTCTTGTGTTGCTCTTATTTCCCAGGCCCTGCTGACTTGGGCCCAGTGTTGGGAACTAGCCATAAAGTCACTTCTGATTCTGCAGACCTCAGCTTGGTTTGAAGAAGTGGAGGACATTATTTCTTCTCACTGATTCTTGGCCCTAGTGGGATTGCAAGAATGACAGTGAAGACCAGAAGTGACCTTCCTGTGTGTACAGTCTCAAAGCCTGGGGTATTCATGGTTGCCAGATCCATGGATAATATAGGAGCAAGTTCTTTGGGATATGTGTCCCAAACTTTTTGAAGTTGACATCCCTGAAGGTAACCATATGTTGCCTTAACTCATGACAGTGGAGCCACCATATGAGGAAGATTCCTGCACCATGAAAATGTGGTACAGTAGAAAGAGAATGCCTTATAGAGTCAGCTAGCTGGTGTGTAGATCCATGATCCAGTGGTTCCAGGTGAGCTTTGTGATTTGGAGCAGATTATAGAACATTTCAAAGCCTCAGTCTATGCATAAGTAAAATGAGGATAGTAATCGTACCTCTCTCATAGGGTATTGTGAGGATTGAGCAAGATAATATAGTAAAGTTGTTAGCATAGTGCTCAGAAGACTGCCTTAATAAATATTGCCACTTATTATTATTATTATTCATAAAGTTTTATTAGAATTAAATGAGATACTGTCTAGAGCACCTGGTATATCTTCTCACACACAACAGGCACGTCTTAACTAGTATGCAGACTCCACATCCCCACCAAGAAAAGATAATTAAAAAAATTTTATAACCATTTCTGTATGACCTTTCCTCTCCAAAATCCTTATGGTTTGCCCAAGAGGGAAACAGAAGATGATTCCTCATTTCCCCTGACATCTTCTGAGACAGATTTCCCTCCCTCTACCTCATTTCACTGGCTGCGCAGCTATGCACTTGAGCAATCTTGCTACACTGTGTACATTACTGAGCTAGTTTCTTGGAGGGAAATTGCAGCCGGAGGAAGGTTCTGGGAATTGCACAGTGTTTGGACACAAGAATTCCAAGGGGCTTTTTTTTTCTTCTGGTTTTAACAGCAAACATCATTGGAACTTAGCTGATTCCTGAGGGCTGTGGGGATCTGTGTAATTTTCTTCAGGAATTGGACTGAAAGTTGCTATGAACTTCTCAGTTCAGTGTCTAGTTTTCTGTCCTATGAGTGCTTCTGGCAGCTTGACTTAGTAATGTGGTGATTCATTTATTTATTGCATTTCTTGAGCAACTGCGGTTTATTATTTAGAAACAAATTGTAACTTATTTCCATGAATGTTGAGGAGGAAATGGAAATATAGAAAGATATCTGAAGGATGAGATGTGAGGGAGAAACTCCTCTTGCTAGGAGGCTCTGAGACTGAGACAATGAGATGGAGGGAGCTGCTTTGGTGGGAGCTGGAAGGTGGGTGTTAAGGACCAGGCAGGGGCTTTAGAAGGGGGAAATTCTGTAGAAGAACCATTATGGCAGAGCAGAGAGGTGAAGAGGCGGCCAGGTGGAGCATGTTGAATTGCTGGTTGTGAATGGGAAGCGGAGGTAGAGACAGGCCTTGCACCACAGGGAGCAGCACCTTCTTCTGTACCTGCCTCTGTACTGAGTACACAGAGCAGTCACTTCCCATGTTGTATTTCTTCTCTGAACTCTCCATCTTTGTTCTGTAGCACTGACTCTCTTGTAAATGTTAGATATTGTCTTAACAATCATAAATAATAAATCCTTATAGCAGAAGCTGTCGATGCCCCACTCACACACCCTCCACACTTACAGTTTCTGGAAAGGCTGATGGCTTCCTGCTGTCAGGACCTGCGACCCTCTACATCTGCGAGCTATCTGTGGCTGCAGGAGTGTGCTTGGTTGCCATACAGGCAGGCCAGAGGTGCTAAGGAGTGAACATTCTGCATGTATGGTCCTCAACTAATGACGGAAGGGAGTTAGTGGATGGATAGCCCAGCTTCCTCACCTCTTAGTGGGTCCACGCTGAGGCGTGTTCTCATTACTTCTCACGAGTCCCTGGAGGGGGTAAAGCTCCAGCTGCCCCCAGTAGCAACCTGCTCACTAACACACTCTGTGTGCCGTTCTTTCCCTGCCCTCTCTCACTTCCCCTCTCCTCTACCACTGCTTCCTGGCATTACCTCTAAAATAAACTACGTGCACTCAAATCTTTGTCTCAGGAAGTTTCTGGCAAAACCTAACAGAAAATGGCCCTTTAGTATAAACTTTTGTTTGTACATACATTTTTGTTAATGACATCTCACTATGCCAGACTCTGTGCTAGATGCTGAGCTGGGAGAGTTTCTTTCTTCTTGTCCCTACCCCAGACTTCCATCACCACTGCTACTACTGCCACCACCACAGGACCAGGCAGAGTGCCTGGATCACAGGAAGTGCTCAATAAGCACCTGTTAAATGAAACAAAATGAAATGCCTCTGTAAAATAGCACTGGAGTACAAGTTTGGGGACTTCCTCATTGGTTTTAGTCATGTTAATTTTTTCACTGTGTGACCTTAAACAAGACACTTTGCCTATGTGGGCATCAGTTTTCTCATTGAAAAAAAAGGGGGTTTGGATGACATGACCTCTAAAGTTTCATCCAGGTAGGAATATATACAGAGTATGGATTATGCTTAAATGGCCATTCTTTCTCAAGCATGTGTGTCTTGTCTTTGTGAATAGAAATCCTAGTATTGTGCATGTGGCTCTGGTTAAATTCAGATCATTTATTCTGCAGCAAAATCTATTACATCAGGGCTTCCCTGGTGGCACACTGGTTGAGAGTCCGCCTGCCGATGCAGGAGACACAGGTTCGTGCCCTGGTCCGGGAAGATCCCACATGCCGCGGAGTGGCTGGGCCCGTGAGCCATGGCCACTGAGCCTGCGCGTCTGGAGCCTGTGCTCCGCAACGGGAGAGGCCACAACAGTGAGAGGCCCGCATACCGCAAAAAAAAAAAAAAAAAAATCTACTACATCAAAGGAAGTAGAAAACACAATCCAATAATATTTGATTTGCAAACTGAATATTCATAGGGTTTTGCTTTGGTGTTATAAATTCCTGTTCTTCTAATTAGGATGGTGAACTGAAAGTTGATATAAGCAGCATTCATTGCTAGGAACCTCCTATGCCAGGAAAATGGAAACAAATCCTGGCTAAAGCCCCAGCCATGTTTTTTATTCTTTGCCCCCCCAGCAAAGGTGGTTGTAGAACAACTGGAAGGATTGATGTCCTGGAAAGTCTCGAGGGAGATTGGGGCCCAGCTTCACACATTGCAGTCAGCACCCTCCACTCCGACCCGGAGGGCACCACCTTGCAGAGCGAGGGGGGCTCAGGCTCCGCATCCATTAACTCCTTGGTTTCTCGTTTGAAACTGACAGCGAGGTGACATGGGCAACTGTCCACATGGAACAGGACAGAGACCATCAACTCATTCCACTTGGGCCACCAGACAGCACCTAGAGGTAATAACATTCTGTCAATAGTGACCTGGGTTGGATTCAAATCAGTGATTTAGGGGTGAAAGGCGCTGGATTCTATTATGAAGTGCCCTTAGCTGTCTAGGGGCTGAAAAACCATCCCTGCATCGTAGTTAATGACAGAATCAAAGAAGTCAGTCTTGTTGTTTCCTTTCTTTTTAAAAATTTAATATAGTTTTGGATAGAGTTGGGAATGGATCCACCAATAGAACTTAGCAGAGAAGATTGGTTAATATGCTTCAACCAAATATATTAAGCATTGATGTGCATAACACATCTTCATGTTGTTTATCATTTTTACTTCTTTCTTTTTTATCATGGAGTTTTCTGTACTGAATATAACTGTGTTTTGTTATTTGAACAAAATTTTCTTTTTTCTTAATGCCAAATTCAAGCGTTACCAAAACAAACCTCATTTTCAGGGTTTACTGTGGACTCACCAAGAACAGTGCATTCCACATAGTCAGTCTAACAGAGACAGTGCTTCCAAAAAAGGGGACTCAAAGATGTTCAGCCCAACCCAGGATGGGAGAATTGGACAGAGCCTAAATCTTGGAGTGCTGCAGAGCTGAAAGTGAAGAGACCATTCCCCACATCTGTTTGTTTTCACCATTAGCTGGAATGAAATGTGTGCTCTGCAAACAAAGTACTTACTAAAGATCAAGCAGTCCGTATTTCTTACCACCAGTTTGCTTCTTTTTCTTCTCCCCTGCCCATTTGAATCTTAACCTTGTAACTAACGGTATGATCTTGGAAATAACTGAACAATTCATCTAGGACTGCTTGCAAATTAAGATAAAATAACTAGAAAAGCTGTGGCTTTCTCTTAAAGACCAGAAACCAGGACAGTAATAATATTTTAAACTGTACATTAGGGCTTTGTATCCCTTTGTTCTTAAACTGTACAATCCCTTTAATCTGAGCGTTTCAAAGCCTTTATGAGACAGGCTTCCACTGCCTTCTACAGGGTACAGTGTGGTAAAGAGACGGTAATGAAGATCCTCATTTCTCAGATGCATTTGGTTGAGTTGGGGGTGAAAGTTGTCTCTCACTCCCAGCTGTTTTATCTGCCTTATTGCACCAAAGCCATATTTTCACAGTGCTCCTAGACCAAATATTATGCTCAAGATAATTTCCAAGTCAGCCCTCTTGCATGGCTGTGCATGCAGGCAGTCATGAGGGGGTGATTCTGGGGGCACAGCACAGAGCAGAGAAAGTGGTGATTTCCAACAGGGTGAGATGTTTAGGAATGTTAGAAAGACTCATATGACCCTAAATCCTTCCCTGATCAAGGCCTGAAATTCCATCCATTTCATCTCTTTGGTGTTGACCCCAATTAAAATATAACCAAACCCAGGAGAGCTGTCATATATTTCAGTGTGAATGAATGGTCTAAGAGGACAAAATTGAGGGAGTAAGGACAGCGAGGAATGCAGTGGGGAAGGGATAGGCAAAGAATGAGGGAACTCATTCTGGACACTAGTTGAAAGAAGAGATAGTGGGAAAGGCTTTGGAAACCTCTTTGGTGAAAGAGAACGTTACCTACTTTGGAATTTTGCCCAAATAGACCTGAGATCAATTGGCCCTGCCTTCATTGGCTGGCCTAGCACTGTTGTGTGTTTCTCAAGCTGCTGCATGGGTCCTTTCAGAACATCCTTTGGGCTGCTTTGTCCACTGATTTAACCCTTAGTTGGCAAAGTGATTTTGATGTGAAATGCCTGGCTTAAACTCAGTTTTCTTTGCAAACGATTAAAGACATTGTAAAGAGCTGAGAAAGATTGGATAGCAGCACTCAAAAGGCCCTTGAATGATAGAGAAGCACTGTTATTTTGGCAGAGACTAGAGAAAGGCATTTGTGGTTGGGAGCTATTTGTAAATGGGGATTCACTGTGGCCATTTCTGTAAGGCAGTCCTACAGCAGGGTGCATACTCTCTAGGCACCTCTCCCTTCCCCATCCTTCTCACTCTCCCTTTCCTTTGTTTATGTAGTGTGTACAATTCACAAAGCATAAACATTCATTATTTAATTTTAGCTACACAGCTTCCTTACAAAAATTTTGGAGAGATTTAGCAAACAAATAAACATAAACACCCCTTTTCTTTTTGCTTTGTTCCCCCCACAAAGAGACCTGATCTATCTGTTCAGAGTCAAATGGATGTAATTAGGTGAAGAATTGCTTTCTCTCTGTATCTGAGCAAATATGTTTTGCAGCGCACCAATTTCTCAAGGGCAGTGGGCTGGGACAATGAGTGACTACTGGGGGATGGCTGCTGACCTTCAGGCCAGGCCGACTTTAATTTGCAGAACACTGCTGGTCCCAGGAGGCTCTTCAGGCTGGGCCACACAATCAAACTGAACCAGCAGCCTGCTGCTGTCCAGCTGCACCCACTACCCTGCAGGACATGAAGATGCAGCTAACTAGACATTGCTGCTGCACAGACTTTGGAATCATGAATTGGGAAATTAAACACCATAAGAATTCAGCCCTTTATGCAGGAGCCAAAAAGCCTTGTCACAGTGGCGCCTCTTTCCAAATGCATTATTTAACAGGAGAGCCTCTGCAGATGTAGCACGTACATTCCAAGTTTTGATTGCACATCCTGTATGCTCAATTCAAAAAGTGATGCTTTAAGTGAACTTGATAATTAGATCCCAATTATGTGAATGGCCTGAAAAATGAATACTGGTTTAAAAGAGTAAAGTGTATCTGGGGGATGCAAAGTTTTTGACATTGGAGATTCCTGTCATCCCTAAATGAGCAAAATAGCTGAATATCTCCCAGTTGATCTGATTATCACATCTGTCTTAATGACCAGGTTGGGCTGCCACATGAGCAGTCCAGTTGATCGCTGCACAGTTGATTGAAATGATGAAAAATAATAATAGCAGATTTACTGGGCAGGGGTGGATTCAGTTATGGCACCCAGATACCTGCTTTGTGTGTACACATGTCCTTGTGCATGTGGGTTTGTCTGCATGTGAAAGAATGTGGACTCTGGTGCTGTAATTTTGTTCTCAACTCAGGAAAATTGAAGACAGACAGCGATTGAAGACAGTTATAGCTTGTGGGCCAATTTAAGCTATATAACATTCAGGTAACATAACTGTCTGGGGCAAAATACTATAATTGTTGCTATTACATATGGGCAATTAGATTAAGTGTCAATGAAATATTAACTACCACATGTTGTTAGATTGGAATTTGAGGGAGAGAATTCTCTTGGATGTACATTGCATATAGAAAATGACAAGAATGTAAATAAAAGGGCTGTGCACAGTTTTTGAATGAGCTGGTTGTCAGACACAGTAACAATGACACTGTTTTTTGCACCTTGACAGTTTGTCCTTGTCTTTGTGAAACACTTACTGCTCTTTAAAAAAAAAGCCTGTTTATGTGTCTGTCTTCCTACTAGACACTGAGATTCTTGCAGCCAAGCTGTGTCTTATTTTTTGTTCTTGATAATAATAGGAACTAACAGAGTACCTGCTACCGCTAGGCATCGTTCTGTAGCATCAACTCTCTTGACTCTCCCAACAACCCTATTAGATGAGTACTATTGTTAAGCCTATCATACAGATGAAGAAAATGAAGCACAGAGAGATTGAATAACTTGCTCACACTCTCAGAGCTTGTTAGTGGTAGATACAGGATTTGTATCCAGGCAGACCAGCTCCAGAGTTTGTGTTCTGAAATATGCTACTGACTTCTTATTCTTTGCAGTACTTGCACCTGCTAATAGTATTTGCTTAGTAAATGTTGCTGAATGAAGGTGTCTGCTAGCAAACCTTGGCCTATGCCTTTACAACTATAAAGATTAAGGAATAGGAAGAGTTGAGTAGTCTGATGTTCAGAATCAGGGTGTCTCACCCTTAGGGTTATGTGAACAGGCTGTGGAGAACAAGAATGACAAGTCTTCTGTTGGTATAAGCTCATAACACTTGCCTTTACACTAAATGTGTTTGATAAAGCTTGGTTAATTTTCCATTTTTTCCTTTCTTACCTTTTACTTCACTTTTCAGAGATTTTATTGGCTTATAAAATATATATACAACAAAATTTAATTAAAATTAGAATTACCCCATATATAAATATAATAGACAATAAAGAGTGAGTAAAAGTTAGGGCACAAACATGCAGATCTTAGAGTTCTATATAAATATTATACTTGTTCACCGAAGTTGGTGCTAAGCTTCCTGGCAGCCAAAGTAAAACGATTCCTCATCAGTTACATGCTCTCATTGCACATGGAGAGAAAGTATTGAGAGTGGGGAGGATGGAGCATACTTGTTCTTTAGGGGAAACAAAACTTTTTCTTACTTTATGTCTCAAAGGTAGTTCTCATCCTTGTCTACATATAGGAGTCACAGAGTGATTAAATAGATAATGTCCTTAATGACTTTCTGGAAAAAAAGTAATAGATTTCATAAACTTGCTTTTGATACTGTGTCTTTTTAAATTGAAGTATAATTGACACATAACATTATATTAGTTTCAGGTGTACAACATAATGATTTGATATTTGTATATATTACAAAATGATCACCACAATGAGTCTAGTTAACAACCATTATGACACAGTTACAAAAATTTTTTTCTTGTGATGAGAACCTTTAAGATCTATTAGCAACTTTCAGATATACAATGTAGTAATATTAATCATAGTCACCATGCTACCCACAACTTATTTATAACTGGAAGTGTCTACCTTTTGACCTCCTTCACCCATTTCACCTCCCTACCCCCACCCTCTCACCTCTAGCAATCTCCAATCTGTTCTCTCTCTCTCTCTTAAAATTCCATATATAAGTGAGATCGTACAGTATGTCTTTCTCTGTCTGACTTATTTCATTATGCATAATGCCCTCAAGGTCCATCCGTATTGTCACAGATGGCAAGATTTCAATCTTTTTTTAATGGCTGAATAATATTCCATTTTATATATACACCCCACATTTTCTTTATCCATCCATCCATTGATGGATTCTTAGGTTGTTTGCATATCTTGGCTATTGTAAATGATGCTGCAGTGAATATGGGGGTGCATATGTCTTTTCACATTAGCATTTTCATTTTCTCTGGATAAACACACAGAAGTAGAATTGCTAGATCATATGGTAGTTGTATTTTTAATTTTTTGAGGAACTTTCATACTGTTTTCCATAGCGGCTGCACCAATTTATATTCCCACTAGCAGTGCACAAGTGTTCCCTTTTCTCCACATCCTCACCTACAGAGTGTCTTTATTTAAGCAAAAGGCAAAGGCATAATTCAGTGAAAACTATTCTTTGAGAGGTTAAGAAGATAATAAAGGTAACTTTTAAATTGTGTGATATACCCAAGGATGCAATACTGAACAGCTAGATGGTGAGATGGATTATAATTCAGTGGAAGTGACACAATGCTAAAAGAGAAGTAAGTGTAATGTCTCATAATTGGGCTTGTTGTAAAAGTCTAGTGGTTAGAAGTTCACAGTTAGTTGTTTTGGCAGGAGCCAGGTGTGCATTATTGTGAGTTGCTGATTACGAACAATTCATATGCTTAAAGATCATCTGAGCAGATGGTAGATCGTTTTTCCATGAACAAAATGCTCAAATGACTGTTAAGTCCTCTAATTCTACATGGTAGTGGTGTGATGATGATTTAGCCATGATTCTGATTGAAAGAAAAAATCAAAGGCCATTATATATGGCCTCCCATGTTGAGCCTACATTGACACATACACTCTCTCCTTTTAACCAAAGACTTTCTTTGGGCCTCATCTTATGGGGCTGCCTTTTCAGGGACAAATACAGTTTTTTAAACTGGGGAAGATACCTGCAAATATTTAACTTAGGTCTCATACTTTCCAGGGCCCTGAATTAAGCGATGATATCCAAGAAGCTTTCTGGGGTGGGGTGGGAGTGGGATGGAGAAAAAGAGTTCTGAGCTTGGAGCTAGATACAAATACAATTTGAACTATTTTTGAGCAACCATTGCTTCTCTCTACAAGGGGCTGCTGGGGCATGATTGGTCCTGTCTGTCAATCATATTGCACATATCCAGTGGGTTAGATCTAAATTAAAGCCATTTAAAACTTAGTTCCAAGGAAAAAATAAAAGGTCACATCAGCTTGGCTCTCTCAATAGGAAAAATACCTGTGTTCTCTTAGAAACCTTTTGCTTATGTGTAGTGACCTCAGTCCTCTTCAGAGCAGGCCTGAGTGTTCCTTCTCTCCTTTTAACCAAAGACTTTCTTTGGGCCTCATCTTATGGGGCTGCCTTTTCAGGGACAAATACAGTTTTTTAAACTGGGGAAGATACCTGCAAATATTTAACTTAGGTCTCATACTTTCCAGGGCCCTGAATTAAGCGATGATATCCAAGAAGCTTTCTGGGGTGGGGTGGGAGTGGGATGGAGAAAAAGAGTTCTGAGCTTGGAGCTAGATACAAATACAATTTGAACTATTTTTGAGCAACCATTGCTTCTCTCTACAAGGGGCTGCTGGGGCATGATTGGTCCTGTCTGTCAATCATATTGCACATATCCAGTGGGTTAGATCTAAATTAAAGCCATTTAAAACTTAGTTCCAAGGAAAAAATAAAAGGTCACATCAGCTTGGCTCTCTCAATAGGAAAAATACCTGTGTTCTCTTAGAAACCTTTTGCTTATGTGTAGTGACCTCAGTCCTCTTCAGATTTTTTTTTTTTTGCAATTTGTCCTAAATCTTTCACTGCATTTAATTCTGGATCACAATATATGTTCCCCAGGTCTAGTAGCATATGTGCATTGCTTTCCTGAGTACTTTCTAAACTTTCATATGAAATGGGGTAAAGCTTTGGGCTACTGACTCAGAATTTCTAGGGAGGCATGAATGTTCTCTACACACTTCTTAGGGAGGCAGAAAGTAGAAAGATCTCTGCAGAAAGTTGCTTAAACTCTTACCAGATGAGATCATTTCTCCTGCATTGATACATTTGTATGTGCTCATGTGTCTAATTAATGTAAAGAATAGGAAGGTAGGTTGACTAAAGAAATAATTAACTTTCAGTGTCTCTGTACCTTGTTTCAAGCACTAAATTGGAGAAGGTCATCTTCACAAATGTGGAGGCAAGGTAACTGTGCCCTATTACATCTGCCTTATAGATGCTTGCAAAATTGGTTTGGATTCTGAAAAAGTGGCTTACTTGCAAATGATGTTCTCATGGGAAAGTGGACAACCATAGAGGATCCTAAAATTTTGTGCTGAATATTTCCATTTGCCCTTCCAGATCAACTCTTGACCTTTCTTTACCCCGGATTTTGCTCCGAAATGTTGACCTCCATGGGCTGCATGCGTCTGATTCTCTTGCACTGTGGCTTCTGGCTGGATTTGGCTAATAAAGACACTGGCTGGGGCTTCCCTGGTGGCGCAGTGGTTGGGAGTCCGCCTGCCGATGCAGGGAACACGGGTTCGTGCCCCGGTCCGGGAAGATCCCACATGCCGCGGAGCGGCTGGGCCCGTGAGCCATGGCCGCTGAGCCTGCGCGTCTGGAGCCTGTGCTCCGCAACGGGAGAGGCCACAACAGTGCGCAAAAAAAAAAAAAAAAAAACACAACACTGGCTGGAGAGGAGAGAGTGGGAAGAGAAAGGGAAAGGTCGGGGTATTACTCTGCTACCTCTGTCGAGACCATGGGTTGATAGTCCTTGTTTTTATTGAAATCCGTATCTTCTATCAGGGAGGCATTCCAAAGCTACAGATACAACTTCTATTCTGGAAATGGCCCCCTTTCCTTGTTCTATCAGGCCTTGGTCTATTAATGGTCCATCCCTTGGGTGCTTTACCAATCCCTGATGGTTTCCCTTAAGCTGTACACACCCATGTAAGCAGTCTCTTTATTGAATTCTTCCAGTTATCCCATTTTGACTGATAAAGAAGTGGTGAGTCTCTCAACAAGGTCAGAGCACTGAAGTGCTCCAGACACAGGGCAGAAAGGACTTCAGGATATTCCAGGACAACCAAAAGACAGAGTTGAGGTACAGCTTGCATGATGTCTATCAGATGAAACTTGGCAGGCATTAAAAGGCAGCTTTGGTGGTCAAAGCAAATCAAGTGAAGCCCAGATAATTCTAAACAAACAAACACAAACAATTGGTTTGGTGCGGGTACTGCATTAAACAAGGGTTGAGATCTAGTGATAAATCTGCCCAGTTGTTCAGTCTTAACTCTAGCCAGAGAGAATAGGCCATAGTTAATTCTGTTTAGTTTGCATTCAGATTTAGTCTAGTGAAATTTCCTCAGTAATTGAATTTAGCAAAATATAGTTTAGGGTGTTTGGGAGGGATGATGGAATTCTCTTTCAATAACGAGTTTATATTTTAAGAAAATAAACTGTTAAATCAGACTCTTATTTTACTTTTATGGCATTTTAAAATATTTTTAAATTCATAAAGGAAATATAAAGGGACTTCAAGGGCTGGATAGTCAGAATTTCCCCAGGATTAGCAAAAGTCCTGGTATTGCTCTGCTAAAGTTTGTCCAAATAGACAAATTTTTAAAATGCTAATTTAAATTAACACTTTAAGATGTTATTGACAGATCTAAAGTCTCTTGCAATGGAATGTGGATAACTGAAGCCATTATTTGGGTAATTTAATATGATTTTGAGGAGTTATTCTGAGAATTTAATTGAAATAATATTTTTGAATTGAATTTTAAAAAGTATTTCATTCACTTACTAACAGGGTATCCTGAAAAACTGGATCCTTTAAAACTGGATTATGGGTATAATAATTAAAACTTTTAGCATTTCATCATAGTAGTCTAAAAGAACATGAAGATTCTTCCTTGCACTGAACTGAAGTATATAATAAGTAAGATAATAGTTAATATGAATGTGAATAATACATCTGTCAGGCACAATGCTAAAACTCTTTATGCACACTAGCTTAAGCCCAGCAATCCTATGAAGTAGTTGTTATTCCCAGTTTACAGAAGAGAAATTGGAACTTAAATGTTAAGTAACTTGCAAAGACCTCACAGTCATAAATGACAGAGCTGGATGGAGCCCAGCTCTTCTACCCTACACAAGAGTGTCTACGCTTCACCACTGTGTAGCTCTTTCTGTATGACTAGGACAAAAATCAACAGTCAAATTCCTGGGAGAGAATAATTTTCCCAGAATCTATTTTATGTTTCTCATAAAGCTGTTTTTCATGAGGAGTCCTCTAATTCAGAGAGTACTTCCATTAGAATGACTGGAAGAATAGCTCAGAATTAGGACTCTCATCCTCATGTTTCATGTATTTTTCATTATTGCTTCATTCTAAAAATGAAAAAAGTCCTTTGAGAAAAAGAAGGAAAAAAATAAAGGGAAATTAAACACTCATGTATTTTGCATTCAGGCACTGGGGCTCACTAAAAAATTCATTTTGATGTGAGAAACAGATCAAGTCACATAAGGCTCATAGTCAAGCTTATAGTAGATCTGTATTTTTACGTCTTCCTGCTTTGTCCATAGCATCATGTCAACTACATAACATCTTAAACTCTCAAGATATGGGGTAAATTGTGGTCTTTTTTGAATAACCATAATTGTAACTGATGCATAACTCAGTCCATCACATGTGGCCTTCCTCTGTCCTGTGTCACCAATGTGCAGGGGGAGAGCTAGATGCCATAGATGTGGTTGTCATGGAAACCAGCAGTTGTCCCTGAAAAGGCTTTGAAGTCAATACAAAGTTTCTGAGAAAGTACATGCAATTCTGCTGGTAGAGATGTGATCATAAAGCCCTTGTTTTTCTCTCTGTCCCTCAAAACAAGAGTATCAAGTTCTTTCCCTGTTCACACCTTTTAGTAGGTTGATTGCCACAGAAACCCATATTCCCCAGGGAAACAGGTATATGTTTAAAATACATCAGGGAACAAATGTATACATTCTCGTGGCTGGCAGATAAAAACATTTTGAAGAAAGGATTCTAGAAGGGGCAGTGGGAAAAACAGACTTTATTCTTGTCTCATTTTATAGACCCATCTCTGCCTTCAAAAAGGTATTCGTGATTGAACAAGATGAACATTTTTGTAACCTGGGATCCTCTAAGAGGCTCTTAAGGGGCCTGGTTAGGAGCAAATGGATCTGGTCCCTTTCATCTACTTTGACTTCTCTTGTTCTGTTGTGAGTGTGAGGAGTTGTAAACGTACTAATAGCAAGAGGGCAAGGTTCTGGGGGACTCAAGAAATAAGCTGCATCTTAATTCAAATACACTTAGGGCTGGAGTGATATCTAAAAAGCTACCTTGGATAATAAAAACCTTTCATAGAGGGTTTTTAGGGAAAATACACAATATAGGAGGGAGCATATTACTTGTTTTCTTTTAAAAGTCCTCTTAAGAATCCATGATCAATGTCTCTTTTAGTCCTGAAGTGGTCCGAGCCTTATAGAAGCAGAGGGGAAGGGCAGTTAGCCTCCCACCTCCTCAGGGCAGCCTGACTCTGGCAACCATGTTCCCTTTGACGGTCAAGCAGACATAACCTGGGCTTGGAGGAATGAGGACTCAATTTTCAGGCTCACTTCTGGTAGCTGTTCTGGTACTGACTTATTTCCTTTTAAAAGACTGAGGGTCTCCACTGGTTAATTTGATTATGGAAGTGGGGATATGCATGTTTCATGTCAGAGGGCCTCTTTCCAATTGACATTGGAAATGTGATAGATAAGTTCTCAAAAATGCTTCGTGGCTGAAGGGAAGGGCACCTTTTCTCCCCACTTTCATATTCTCAGGGTATTACTGAATAGTGGGATTTAGGAGGCTGTGGGTGGTGACGAGTTGGGAGGTTAACTCAGTAAAAGGAGGGAGCAATGTGATTCTGAGGATTGACTCTGTTTTAGAACTCTTCCTCAAATCTGTCCATCTTCCATGTCTGCTGTCACTATACCACCCAGGCCACCACTATCTCTTGCTTGGGCTACAGCAACAGTCTCTTAAGTTATCTCCCTAACCATACCCTTCCCTTTCTAAACAGTTCTCTTTATTGCAGCCAAAGCAACCAAGCATAAAACTCATAAATGCCTTCTCCTTGCATTTTGGAAAAAGTTTAGACTCTTTACCTGATCCTCTAGTCTCTAAATTACTTACCTTTCTAGTTTTGACTCTCATGGCTCACTTCCCTCTTTTTCCCCAGGTTTAATGAAAAATAATTCTCCCTTGTTTTTGTATCATTTGACCCCTGAGGACACCTCTCAGTTTTTTTTTTTTTTTTTTGCAGTACGGGGCCCTTCTATATGCATACTGATTTAAATTTTTTTTTTTTTTTTAATTTTTGCGGTACGCAGGCCTCTCACCGTTGTGGCCAGTCCCACTGCGGAGCACAGGCTCCGGATGCGCAGGCTCAGCGGCCGTGGCTCACGGGCCCAGCCGCTCCGCGGCATGTGGGATCTTCCCGGACCAGGGCACGAACCCGTGTCCCCTGCATCGGCAGGCGGACTCTCAACCATTGCACCACCAGGGAAGCCCCTCTCAGTTTCTTAAACAGGTCATGCTTTCTTTTATCCCAGGACCCTGGTATATGCTGCTCCTTGTTTAGGAATGATCTTTCTGCCTTTGAACACCCGCCCACATTCTGGTCCCAGTTAACCTAGCTGAAAGATGACTGATAGTCATCTTTCAGGGTTATGTTTAAATGGTAAGTCCTTAAAGACTACTCTCTAGGCTAGGCTAGGTCTGGCTGAATATCTACAGGTTTTTGTAATTTCACCTAGGCTCTCCAAGTTACTTAGTCATAGTGACTAAGTTGTAAGGTTCAGCTTTCCCACTAAACTGAAAGCTTCTGAGGATAGGTACTATGTCTGTCTTGTTCCCTGCATCTGGCAAATCCTGAGGTGTGCAAAAAATATTTGCAGACACTGTGGCTTGCTTATCATGGTGGCAACATCTGTGATGTTTGTTCTCGATCTGTGTACCAGCCACTGGATTGGCCTTCTTTCTCTTTATCTCTTCTCTCAATATATATACTCCCAATTATAGGGCTTCCTTGGGGCACAATTACACCTATGACAAAGTTGGCCAAATTACACCTATGGCTCATTTTTTGATGAGCCATATGAAAAAATGGCTTCCCTACAACCATTGTGCATTGTTGATTTTTGTGTCACCCGAAAAACTAGATAAAAAACAAAAGACACAGTCAAATTTGCTATTTGGTATAGCGTAGGGGAAAAACCAACCTACTCTATTTTTTTTTTCCTTAAAGAAGATGTTGGGTGTTGGAGTTTATTAAGTTATTTATTTATTTTTGCTGTGTTGGGTCTTCGTCTCTGTGTGAGGGCTTTCTCTAGTTGTGGCAAGTGGGGGCCACTCTTCATCGCGGTGCGCAGGCCTCTCACTATCGCGGCCTCTCTTGTTGCGGAGCACAGGCACCAGATGCGCAGGCTCAGTAGTTGTGGCTCACGGGCCTAGTTGCTCCGCGGCATGTGGGATCCTCCCAGACCAGGGCTCGAACCTGTGTCCCCTGCATTAGCAGGCAGATTCTCAACCACTGCTCCACCAGGGAAGCCCAACCT
>NC_041224.1:46374055-46413204 GCF_002837175.3 Physeter macrocephalus
GGCTCCAGACGCGCAGGCTCAGTAGTTGTGGCTCACGGGCCTAGTTGCTCCGCGGCATGTGGGATCCTCCCAGACCAGGGCTCGAACCTGTGTCCCCTGCATTAGCAGGCAGATTCTCAACCACTGCTCCACCAGGGAAGCCCAACCTACTCTATTTAATTTACTGAATTTGTTCCTTAAGAGACAATCCCTGGATTCAGGCTATCCAGTTTGTGTAGACCCAGTGAGACAGGGATCAATATCTGGTTTCTGAGAGAGGAGACTTGTATGTAATGCAGATTCAAAACTAAAAATCCATACAGTCAGCTATGATTCAAGGCAGCTACTGTGGGGCTGTAGGTCACAAAAAAAGAAGGAACGTTTTACCTGCACCAGCATCCTGATTCTCTGTTGGAATGAAAAATGGAGGAGAAGGTGGCTTACTTCTGTATTCTCTTGTAAGTGGGAAATTGAAGAAAAGGGAAGTTACCCACGGAACATGTTTTATTAATCTCAGCCTGAACAGGAACCTAGTTTATTCATTCAAAGTCTTCCTGAACACCTGTTTTGTGTGTCCCATTGTTGCAACAAGACAGTGAAGATCACTTCTTGTGATCCAGCAGGGAAATGACACAGGCCATAAGGAACAGCTCATTAACAGGCAAGAACAGGGAGCCAGTCAGGGCCTGAGTGTGGGGCCATAGTCCCCACAGGAGGAGGCAGAGGTGAAGGAAGTTGGAGTCCGGTGAGCTGGGTGACTGGGAAGGATTGCTGGGCGAAGATGGTTTGGAGCTGGTCCTTAAAGGATGATGGCATCAGGTAGAGAGTAAAGGGAGGTTCCTCCGGGCAGGAGGAAGTCTGTGAATAAACACTCAGAGGGTGGAAGGGCTAAGGTAGGTCATATGAACAGGAATCACTTTTCCCTTCGGAAAATGAGAGTGTAGGTCCACGGCTGTTTCAGTAACCATCAGTCTGGATTCCCTTCCAGGCCGACTGTAGATTCTGTCTCTACGCTCTCCCTTGAAGGGTCAGGCCCACGCAGCCATGTGAAATGATCGTGAATTTTACAGTTCAGTCCTCTTTTCTTGCCTTCTTAGTCCTTTGATACCCACCACTCAAACCCCAGAAGCCTACCTCCTGTCAGTATGGGAAGTGCATCTGTCTTTTTCCTTCTGTAAAGATAATCTGCTCTCCTGCCCTTTATGAGAGTTTTTTTTTTTTTTTTTCCAGAAAAGGAATGGTGGGGGTTTGGCAGTGGGAGAAGGGGATGGATCCTTGCAGGGAAGAGACTGTTCCAACAGCAGGGGAATTAGGGAATTAGCAGTAATAACAGCCTAATTTGAGGACTTACTATACACAGCCAGGGTATGAATGATGTAATTTAATCATAACCTTTGGGTTAGTACTGTTATCCTCCCTTTTCCAAGGAGGAAACTGAGATCCAGAGAGTGACGTATCTTACCCAAAGTCACAAAACTGAAAAGGGCAGAACTAAGGCTTGACACCAGGTTTGCTTGATGCCAAAACCATGTACCTAACACAAAGCTCTACTGTTTTGGGAGCTCCTCACCCTCTCCTTTTTATTTTTCTTCCAATTTCTTAACTTTATATTTTAAAAATAAGATATGCTCATTTTAGACAAGTTGGGAAGTCTGGAAAAGTATAAAGAAACAGAAAACGTTTGTTATCATAAATCCTTTCCTCAGAGGCCATTTCTATTAAGATGTTGGCCTACATTTATCTAATACTTTGTACAGTGTTTCATGTAATTGAATTTATTCTAGTTCATATCAGTGTTTCCCTGTATACTTAGACAACTTGAGTTTTAATAGTGGCAAATATTTTATTGCTTAGATGTGCCATAAATTTTCTTAATCATTCATCTTTTGTTGGAATTTTAGGATGTGTCCAGTTTTTTCTTACTGTCATAAATAAGATTGAAATAAACATACACATGAACATACAAAATGCGCATACATTTTGATCTGTAATTCTGTCAAATAGATTCCAAGAAATGGTATTACTGAGTCAAAAAGAGATGGTCAACTTTTTAAGGTTCTTTTTTTTTTTTTCCTTTTCTTTGCGGTACGCGGGCCTCTCATTGTTGTGGCCTCTCCCGTTGCGGAGCGTAGGCTCTGGATGCGCAGGCCCAGTGGCCATGGCTCACAGGCCTAGCCGCTCCGCGGCATGTGGGATCTTCCCAGACCGGGGCATGAACCCGTGTCCCCTGCATCGGCAGGCGGACTCCCAACCACTGCGCCACCAGGGAAGCCCTTTTTTAAGGTTCTTGATGGGCATAAGCAAAATGTACTCCAGTACAACTTCTCCAATTTAAATTCTATCAATTTGGGGGACATTTTTTGATGATCATTTTTCCCATGCAGAATACATGTCCATTTATTAAAAAATGTCTGTCAGTAAGTGATATTCTTCCTGTAGGCACATTTTCTTGTTAATTTTTCTTTATATTCAATGCTTTTCTTGATTTTATGAATGGGATTTTTTTCTTTTTATTTTCTAATTGTTAATGCTGATGTTTATCTTACTTTCTATTGTAGATTACTTATTAGAAAATGTTGACAGAGAAGAAAAGGAGGTCTATGGAAATATTTGGAAATACATGTTGGTAAATGAGGCCTCCCTGCAAATTAAGGAGGGTCTTTCCTTCCCCAAAACCAAAATGGGAGGAGCCAGTGGATGTTTGCAGTAGAGGGTAAGGAGCCAGTGAAGATGCTTGAAAAAGATTGATGACTCTATGATGATCATCCCTTAGGAATGGATAAAGGAAAAACTAGAAGCTGAGTGGTGGGAGGATTTGCCATAGGGGAAAGGGAGGCTCATTTTATCATGAGACTGGAAGAAAGGATTGGTGCAAAGACATATGGAGGTGAAGGATTGGTGAGGAAGTGAGTGCTGGGTAGTTCCCATCTCAGAAATGTATATCAGTGGCTGAAAGGGTGGAGGAGATCTTGGGACTGGAAGTTGAAAAGTGTGCAATAACCACTATGGGCGCTGTGATTAGGGACATCACAAGATTCCCTCATTTCAGTTTCCAGAAACTTGTGTCAGATCATAGCTTGCCCAGTGCCATTTACTGCTGAGGGTCTGATCCCATAGTCAGCTACAACACAATTGATTTTAATGAAAACAGAACGTGGAGACCGAACACAAGCCTGCATCCAAATCCTGCCAGATATCTGGAGGAAAATTGAAAAATTCATGCAACCATAAGAATGCTTTGAGTGACCAGACAGATGTTAGGCAAGTTGAGCATAACCTAAATTTGTCATTTTCCTTTTCTTTCAGAGCTAATGGTAGGGAAAAGAGGCTTCTTCAATTTCTCTGATCATGGTTCTTTCTGAGTCTTGTAAATCTTTTAATAAGGAAATAACGGATCAGTGTAAAAGCTTTCATTATTTGTGCTGAGTGTCAGCATCCAGCACCTCAATATTTAATCTGTATAATTTCTGTGAATGTTTTATTCATGCTCACCAGAAAGGTTATGAGGGCATTGTTAATTGCATAATTTTTCCTTTTTCCAAACATGTATACTTCTATTTGTTTCTGACCTAGAGAGGAACTTAATTCTTTCTTTCCTCTTTTTCCTCTTTTCCCTCTTTCTTTTAGCTTTTCAGTTTGGGCTCTTGTCTCAGAATTAAAATCTAGGGTCCAATAGGCGTCATTCATCTGTGAGATGAATTCTATATTCCATCTATTGATTCCATCGCGGGTGAACATTTGCAGGGTTTAGGCAAGCACTGCTAGTGTCCTAAATAGGACTTACATTATTCCTTCAATGTAGGTTGAAAATGGGGGGAAATATCTTCATCTGAACAGCTTGGGGGAAAATGTTTCGTATATTAAGAGCTGCTATATGTAATACATGCAGTTTTCTGATAAGTGAAATGAAAATAAGTTTTCTCCATGATATTGATCCAATGGAATACATTTAATAATTCTAAGCCCATTTGCCTTTGAATGACGCCTTGTGGGATGCAGATATTTTTCAAAACAGGGACATTTTATGATTGTAAATAGCAAATAGACATATTTTTTTGTAGTGCGTTTGCCAGAAATAATGAAAACGTTGTTAAAGGAAGACTGTGGCTCCATTATATCAACTTGACAGCCTCTGTCCCTGGAAATATCTGTACCTCAGGGTGTCATATTTTTTTTTTAACATCTTTATTGGAGCATAATTGCTTTACAATAGTGTGTTAGTTTCTGCTTTATAACAAAGTGAATCAGCTGTACATATGCTGATATATCCCCATATCTCTTCCTTCTTGCATCTCCCTCCCACACTCCTGATCCCACCCCTCTAGGTGGTCACAAAGCACCGAGCTGATCTCCCTGTGCTATGCAGCTGCTTCCCACTAGCTATCGGTTTTACATTTGCTAGTATATATATGTCCATGACACTCTCTCACTTTGTCCCAGCTTACCTTTCCCGCTTCCTGTGTCCTCAAGTCCATTCTCTAGTAGGTCTGCATCTTTATTCTCATCCTGCCCCTAGGTTCTTCATGACCATTTTTTTTTCTTTTTTAGATTCCATATATATGTGTTAGTATACGGTATTTGTTTTTCTCTTTCTGACTGACTTCACTCTGTATGACAGACTAGTTCCATCCACCTCACTACAAAGAACTCAATTTCATTTCTTTTTATGGCTGAGTAATATTCCATTGTATATATGTGCCACATCTTTATCCATTCATCTGTCGATGGACACTTAGGTTGCTTCTATGTCCTGGGTATTGTAAATAGAGCTGCAATGAATATTGTGGTATGTGACTCTTTGATTCATGGTTTTCTCAGGGCATATGCCCAGTAATGGGATTGGTGGGTCGTATGGTAGTTCTATTTTTAGTTTTTTAAGGAAACTCCATACTGTTCTCCATAGTGGCTGTATGAATTTACATTCCCACCAACAGTGCAAGAGGGTTCCCTTTTCTCCACACCCTCTCCAGCATTTATTGTTTGTAGATTTTTTGATCCCATTCTGAGGGTTGTCTTTTTGTCTTGTTTATGGTTTCCTTTGCTGTGCAAAAAGCCGTTAAGTTTCATTAGATCCCATTTGTTTAGTTTTGTTTTTATTTCCATTTCTTTAGGAGGTGGGTCAAAAAGGACCTTGCTGTGATTTATGTCACAGAGTGTTCTGCCTATGTTTTCCTCTAAGAGTTGGGTGTCTTATTTATATGGATACCTATTATTAGTAAGCTATCTACTAACCAGCCATCTTTTCATTGTAAAATCCGCTGGCCTTTGCTCAGTTCTTTCCTCAGTTTCTCTATGCATTTTGATTGAAGTCCATGCTACCTGTGACATTGCACTATTCTAACTTTATTCCTCCTTTTCTAATCGTTTCTTTTCTGTCTCTTTGAATGGTTTCTTCTGTTCACTAAATGTGAGTGTTGCTCAAGGGTCAGAGGTGGCCTTCTCCTTTTCCCCTTCTTAATTATCTGCCTCAGAGAGCTCCTTCATTCTCTTGGCCTCTTTCACCATATCGAGGTACTGATCTCAGGGCTCTTATTCCATACCTCTTGGGAATTTTCACTTGGATTTTCAAGCTCAACTTATCTAAAAGCTGTTGTCGTCTTCAAACTGGTCTTCCTTCCTATGTTTCTCTTTCACTTACCCTTCTTTGCTCACCTGAACTTCAGTCTCTGCAGCCAACGCTGGTTTCTCTTTTTCCATGATCCATCCATATCTAACCAGTCACCTCCATAAATTCTCTCCAGTCTCTACCCTCCTTTCACTTTCCACTCTCATCACTTTTCAGAATCAGTTTTTAAGACCTCACATTTGGATTGTTGAAGTAGCTATCATGTAACATATTGAGATAATAACCTTTTCCTCACTGCTATAGGAGTTTTTCTTTCCCCATGACAAGATGGCAACCTAGCTTTTATGTTCTCTGCCTCTGGAAATTTTGTGAAGGGAGATGGATACAGCAAAAAGAGAAGTTTCCAGGCAGTACCCAACTAGGATTTTGTTTGCAAAAGCCTAAGGTTATTGAGGAGAATTGTTTTGGATTACTGCAGAAGGGTAGGGGAGATAGAGGTAAATGATTAAATTTGGGAGGTAGAAGTGGGCCAAGCTAAAGAGGAGGGAGAGTTTTTAGAGAATTCCTTTTGAGACAAAGAAGAATGTGGAGTTTGGTGAGTTCCTTGAAGTCAAGAACACTACTGTGTTCCCTTTCAGTGGAGTTGCCGGGACCTCTGATGAGTAAGGCTGGGGTGATGGATGGACCAAACCTTAAAAGCTATTGCTCTAGCACCAGCAGGCATTAAAACGTCCCAGTGTCCATTATTGCTGTCTTCTAGGAACTATACAGACTTAGACATTGCTTTGTATAGCATAGGACTCTATCTTGACTTTAGGAGGGAGATGTTAACTAAGGTATAAGCTCAGCTGCTACAATGCAGAGACCTCAAAATACAGAGGCTCAAACAAATTAGAAAAATTTTTTTCTCTGTTATAATAAATAGTCTGGAAGTAAGTGAGTTATTCAAGTCTGGTAAGGAGATCTGTACTACAAGGACATTTAGAAGTCCATATTCCTTCCATTTTATTACCTCACCATCTCTTAGAACAGGATATTAAAATCTTATGCCATGGCCCTTTTGGGAAATCTGGTGAAGTGTGTGGACTCTGTCTCAAAAAAAATGGTTTTAGATGTATAAAAAATATGTAGAAAGATTATAAAGGAAGTAAATTATCATAAAATGCAATTATAAAAATATTAGAAAAGACAAGTTTGAAAAGATGAATGCATATGCATATTAATTATTAACAAGAACCAGTGGGGTATCCAGTAAGTACTTTAGTTTCAAAATATTGATGAGCATAAATTGATGCTCAATAATATGAGCATATTATTTCATGATATCTGAATAAATGTAGTGTGATATGGAAATATCTATGGTTTCTGATGGTGACAAGGTCACAGATTCTGTGAATACTACGGTGGTTTGTTACCTACATTCATAATTAAAGAAAATACTGAATTTCAATTAGAGGTTATTGAAAATAAAGATGTAACTTCCCATCCAAATTCCTGGACCTTCTGAATTCCTTCCATGGGCCCTTTGAAGATCTGTCAACCCCAGGTTAAGGACCTTGTCCTGGAGTGTTGAAGCTGGCTCACCTCCGTGTCTATGATCCAGCCCTAACAAAAAGGAAAAAGAGAAGTCCAGGGCAAAGGACCTTGTGTTTATGGAGATGAAGTTGTGCTCATCACTCTCACATTGCACTGGCTTGAGCCTAGTTTATAGCCACACCTAGCTTCAAGAAAAACTGTTAGGGGGTCTCTAATCAGGTGACCATGTACCCAGCTAAAACTGAGGAGTTTTTTTAGTAAACAGAAGAAGGAGGGAAAAGATAAATACTTAGTACCCACTACAGGAATATTATGCCTAAAATTCAATTTCCCACCAGCCAGGCTCAGAGGAGATTGTGTGATTTAGAGAGGATTATTGTGAGGATTAACTATAGCATGTTCAAGTGGCTGGTAAAGAGTAAGTGCTCAATAAATATTCACTAAAACTGACTTGCTTGTGACCAGTGTCTGTTAGAGGAATAATGAACTATTGGAGATAATATACTGGACTTCTGGGGATGAGAAGGGGTTAAAGAGATTTATGTTTAAATTAATTCATTCATGTTTTCATTCAACAAATATTCACTGAGCTCAGATTATATGCCAGATATTGTTCTAGTTGCCAGAGAAATGAAAGTGAGCAGTATAAAGTTCTTGCTCACAGGAGTCTTTCATTTATTCAGGGGAAATAGAATAATAGCTAAACAAGCAAATCACATATTGGGGGCAAAGGATACAAAAAGAGATAGGGTAAAGGTTATGGTGAAATGCTGCGATAGGCAGAATTATAAGATGGTCCCCAAGATTCCTGCCTCTGGTTACACTGTATAATAACTCCTCACCCACACCCCCAACTTAGGTGTGATGGAACCTATGAATATGATGGAGTACCACTTGGATAATTAGATTATGTTCTATGGCAAAGGAGGACACATTTTAAAGATGTAATTAAGGTCCCAAATCAGTTGATTTTGAGTTATCAGAAGGGAGATTATCCTGTACGGGACTGACTTAATCAGGTAAAAACCCTTAAAAGAGGAGCTTGGCCTTACCAGAGGTTAGGAAGAAATTCTCAGACTGGCCTTGAAGAAGAACTTCCTATGGAAGGACCACATGCCAAGGAACTGAGGGTAGTCTCTTAGAGCTGAGAGCAGCCTCCAGCTTTCAGCTAGTAAGAAAATAGGAATCTCAGCCATAGAGCCACAAGGAAATGAATTGAAAGTGATTTCTTTCCCAGTTAAACCTTCTGATGAGGATGTAGTCCAGCCAAACTTGATTGCAGCCTTGAGAGAGTAAGCTGTGCCCACACTCCTGACCCACAGAAACTGTGAGAAAATTAACGCATGTTGTTTTAAGCCACTAGTTTGTGGTAGTTGTTAACACAGCATAAAAAATTAATACAAATACTATTTTTAATGGGATGGTTAGGAAAGGCCTCTCTGATAAGGTGAGTTTGCTTGATTGATTGATCGAAGACTTGAAGGAAGTGAGGAGCGAACTGTAAGGATATTTGAAGGAAGAACAGAGGAGTGACCATTCTTGCCGGTGTGTGGAGAACAGTCCAGGGAGGGACACGAGTGGAGGAGCAGACACCAGTTAGGTTGAGAGAAGATGGGCACTTAGACTAGGATATTGTGGTGGAGGGCGTCAGATTATGGACATATTTCAAAGGTAGAACCAACAAAATTTGCTAAAGGATTAGATTTGGAGTGTGAGAGGAAGGGGATTCAAAGGAAAGCTCCTGAATGCACTTGCCATTTACTACGATGAGAAAGACTGGGGTAAAATTGGAATGAGGTGGGGAGAAGCAGGCTTTAGGGAGAAGGCAAGAGTTTGGGTTTGCATATGTGAAGTTTGAGATATCATCCAAATGAATTTGTCAAGGGGGCAGTTGTACATATAAGTTTGGAGTTCAGGAGAGAGGTTGGGGATGAAGATAAAATAGGAAGCTCTAGCATATAGATGCTATTTAAACTGAGACTGGGAGAGTTGCCCGAAGAGAGAAAATTCGTAGAATATTGTGCCTGAAACTCACCATAAGAGATTATCAATTTACAGATGTAAAAACTCCAGCCCAAAGAGGTAAAGTGACATTAGGCCTGTACCTAAGGAACAGAACTAGTTACTAGCAGAGCTTAACTAAAACCTAGGTTTCTTGATTCCCAGCTCAGAGATTCTTTTTACCAAAGATCACAGATTTCATTTTTCTTTTTTTTTTTTTTTTTTTGCTTTTCTAGAATATTTCCTACACTTGGAAAAGAGCTATGCAAAGTAAACAAGGCTTGGCTCTTTTCCATTCACGGGGTTACAAGTCCCAGACCCAGACCTCTGAGGGATCCTCCCCAACCTTGGTTGTCACCCCACAAGATGATGATTAGATTTGATGGCTGTGAGAGTCTGGGTCTCGTGTAACAAATGAAAATGTATGCGGTGATGTCCATAAACCTCACCCCATCAAATTAATAATGAAAAGCCTCCCATCAAAGCCCTCCTTGTGCTCAGTAGCCTGTGGCACATTTGGACTCATCAATAGATGTTCAACAATACTACAGCTTGTTTAGATCTTGGTAAAGTAGTGTTATGTACTATTGTTATTAACTTCCCCTTTCTAATTACCACCCAAAGGTGACAGATGTTACAGCTCTAATGACTGCATTCTTGGAGAGGGAGTGACTTTGGTTCTCAACTCATTGTGTCTGAGCTGTTCTGAAGGAGGAGAACCCCCTGGTTGAAAGCAGGTCAGCTTTAGTAAGGCCATAGTATTGAGGCCCAGGTGATGTCTGAGACTATTCACAGAGGGATCTCTGGGACTGGTTTGAAACCAGAACTTTTGGAGTCTTTGTGTGAATGTGAGGCATGGTCACTGCAGGAATCCTCAGGCATGTATAACTAGCTGTAGCCAGATTCTATGACAGTCCACAACCCAGGTGGACACATAACTTTGTTCATTTTTTTCCCTGTAACTCAGCTTAATATCTTTTTTGAGCCTCCATTTTGCTGTTTGGCAGAAATATAATCCCCCTCCCTTGTTTTGTGATGGGGTCTAAGATTTTTGTGGGCATAGTTATGTGGTACCTGGGCATGGCAGGATTGCCTGTGGACTTCGATACTGTTCAACACATTTATCTGCTGAGGTATCCATTTTTTCATCTGGTTCACTGACATTGAACCACATGATGCCCATGAGATTTTCTTTTTTTCTTTCATGTCTCCTTCAAGCCTAGAGGCTCTCTGCCACTCCTATGTGTTGTTACTATTCTACTCATTTTTGCTGTCCTGGAGCACAGAGATCTTTTTGAGGCTCCCTAAAGTGTTGGCTGCTTGGACTCATTATGATTCCTCCCCGCTCTGCTCCCTGAGCTCTGTTAGGGCTCTGGCTCTAGCAGGGACCAACATTAAATCTCATTACCTTCTCTTCCTCTGGGGAAACGTTTTATGGTCTCTCTCGGAAGCCCCCACACTCCTCAGATCCCACTTCTCTCCAACATTGTTTTTCATGCCCAGAGTCCTCTCCACCTCCCTACAAGTTTAGGTTTTTAGAGTTTAGAGTTAGGAAAACCCCTTTTTATAAAATTTACTCTGAGACAATAAACATAGAACAGTTCAGTTGCTTGTTTTTGTGGAGGCGTTGATGGGATAAGGGAGAAAAAAAACATAAAAATAGTCACACCACAAAAGAATACTACTGGAAGCTAGACTTCCTTTTCCACTTGTGGATCCCTGGACAGCATCCTGATAACTGGACACTACTTCTTGTGCAGGATGGTAGGGGCTATAGTTAATCACTTAGAAGTAGACAAAAGTATTTCAAGAAGATAGTGCTTCTTTACAAACTTCCCTAATTCTTTCATTCTATATTTGTATTTTAGAAATTTGGTAATGATTGAAAAGATCAGGTAATGGCTTCTTTTCTCAGATTCTCATTGTGCTTTCTTTTTTTAAAAAAAATTTTGTTGGAGGGACTTCCCTGGTTACGCACTGGTTAAGAATCCGCCTGTCAATGCAAGGGACCTGGGTTCGATCCCTGGTCTGGGAAGGTCCCATATGCTGCAGAGCAGCTAAGCCCATGTGCCACAACTACTGAGCCTGTGCTCTAGAGCCTGCGAGCCACAACTATTGAGCCCACATGCCGCAACTACTGAAGCCCTCTAGCTCTAGGTCCTGTGCTCCACAATAAGAGAAGCCGCCACAATGAGAAGCCTGTGCACCGCAGCGAAGAGTACCTCCCCGCTCGCTTCAACTAGAGAAAGCCTGCAGGCAGCAACGAAGACCCAACACAGCCAAAAATAAATAAAATTAAAAAAAATTTTTTTTTGTTGGATTACAGTTGATTTACAATGTTGTGTTAGTTTCTGGTGTACAGCTAAGTGAATCAGTTTATACATATACATATAACCACTCTTTTTTTAAAGATTCTTTTCCTTTATAGGCCATTACAGAGTACTGAGTAGAGTTCCCTGTGCTCTGTACAACAGGTTCTTATTAGTTATCTATTTTATATATAGCCGTGTGTATATGTTAATCCCAATCTCCCAATTTATCCCTCCCTGCCTTATCACCTGGTAATCATAAGTTAGTTTTCTACATCCATGACTCTAATTCTGTTTTGTAAATAAGTTCATTTGTACCCCCTTTTTTTTAAGATTGCACATATAAGCAGTATCATATGATATTTGTCTTTCTGTGTCTTACTACATTCAGTATGACAATCTCTAGGTCCATCCATGTTGCTGCTAATGGTATTATTTTGTTCTTTTTTATGGCTGAGTAATATTCCATTGTATATATGTACCACATCTTCTTTATCCATTCCTCTGTTGATGAACATTTAGGTTGCTTCCATGTTTCGGCTATTGTAAATAGTGCTGCAGTGAACATTGGGGCGCATGTATCTTTTTGAATTATGGTTTTCTCCAGTCATTGTGCTTTATTTTCTATTATCTTTTATTATTTCTATTAACTTCTTTTACAGGAGAGTTGGGTTCTTGAAAGGCAGGATCTGTTTATCTGATTTATCTCTGTATATCCAATGTAGTGTATAGTATATAAGAGGTACTCAAGTTCCCCTGCATCGGCAGGCGGACGCGCGACCACTGCGCCACCAGGGAAGCCCTCAATAAATTTTTTGAATGATCAATTGTTTGGGTCCCAAGAAAAGAAAATTTGGAAAGTAAGTTCATTGGTATGGAGGGCTATAATTTTAGAAGTGTCATCTATTCAGTCATTTTATTTACTTTTTAATTCATCAAATATTTATGAAACACCTATTATATTTCAGGAACTGTGTTAGATCCTTGAGTTAAAAAAATTAGCAAGACATGTCCAGTCTTTGAGGATTTCACATTTATTAACCTATATCTTTTTTTTTTAACATCTTTATTGGAGTATAATTGCTTTACAATGGTGTGTTAGTTTCTGCTTTATAACAAAGTGAATCAGCTATACATTTACATATATCCCCATATCTCTTCCCTCTTGCATCTCCCTCCCTTCCACCCTCCCTATCCCACCCCTCTAGGTGGTCACGAAGCACCGAGCTGCTCTCCCTGTGCTATGCGGCTGCTTCCCACTAGCTTATTAACCTATATCTTAACTGACATTTTCAGCTGCATAGAATTCATTCTAAGTATGTACCATAGTTTAACAACTATCATGTACACACATGGGTACTTTCTCATCTCTAGCTATTTCAAACAATGCTGAAATTAATAACCATGTGTAAACATCACTTAATACAAGTACATGTATATGTGTACAATAACTTGCCAAATTGCCCTTCATAGAATACACCCATCAGTAATATATGACAATTTACATTTGCTTTTAAATGTTCCAACCTTGGTTTCTGCTAACCATTATTCTAGGATCTTTAGTTTGTTTACCCTCAGATTCAGAAATATTTTCTTCTTCCATTCTCAGGCCTTACACTTAAGAGAAACCCTAAATTCTATGGAGTGGACTGCTATTTCCGAAAGTGTGTTCTGTGGAACACAAGTTCTACAAGATATTATAGAGTCTAATGGTCACATAAATACCACATAGCATGTTTGCCTCTTGTAGAGTTACAATGCACTTTAGAATGATAAAGAAATTCTTTAACTGTGTTTGATCCCAGACTTATTTGGGAATCACTTTTTAAACCTGTTAACATCTCTTATAACACATACACATATGTGTGTGCATATGCACATGCATGTATACACACACACACTTTGAGGAACCTTGGAAGGAATATTAATATTGATGCCCTACTCGAAAAGTCCTCAGATGTCCTCAGAAAGGACCCTCATTCTTTTCTGGAGATAATTTCTGAGGTTCTGATAGGCTAAGAATTCTCCTTATTTCCTTGCTTTGAGCGGTTCTAATTCACTTGTAGACATATTCATGATTTCCTTGTTTGTTGACAAGTGTGGCCACCCATTTGGTAGAGCTGAGAATACTTAAAAGAAATTTCTAGTGTGGATAAACTAGAAACTGCTAGACTACCTGTTTCATTTCCCAGCTTCAGAGTTCGTAGTTGCTGTTGCATTTCCTTCTCATGAGACTCTACTTAGACTCATGTAATCTTAGTAGTGGAATAAAATGAAAGTAAAGTAAACCTAGTTTCATGGTACAGAAATCTTACAGGATGCTTTAGCACAAAAAGGGTTCTGTGGTCTAATAAGTTCAAAGGACACTGTATAAGAGTGAAGTAAGTCAGAAAGAGAAAAGCAAATACCGTATGCTAACACATATATATGGAATCTTAAAAAAAAAGTGCTGATGAACGTAGGGGCAGGACAGGAATAAAGATGTAGACGTAGAGAATGGACTTGAGGACATGGAGAGGGGGAAGGGGATGCAAGAGAGAGGGGATATGGGGATGTATGTATACATATAGCTGATTCACTTTGTTATACAGCAGAAACTAACACAACGTTGTAAAGCAATTATACTCCAATAAAGATATTAAAATAAATAAATAAATAAAATGGTGATCTAGCAAAATAAAATAAAATGAGTTACACAGCTGAAATAATATAAAATTTAGTAGGCATTATAGGGTATAGCAAAAAAACTCCTATGTGATGATGTATTATCCAACTGTTGGCCTTGACCTCTCTCTACCTCGGTTTCCTCATCTGTAAATTTATTATTATATCAATAAAAGTCATACCATGGAAAAAAACAAGGCAAAATGAAACAAAACAAACCGAAGAGCACTGTATAGCATATCCCAGTTTTGGAGTTTCACAGTGTATTAATAACTGAGAAATGTTGCAGCAAATTAACTTTATTTAAGCCAGCATTTTCTAAACTTATTGGACCATCAAACCTATTTTGTCATGTTAACATTTTATTGGCCTGAGGTTCTATAGAATATTCTAGAGGAAATATTGACTAACAACCTCATATTTCGAGGATAAGATTAAAAACTCAGAGAAGTGAGGGTACTTACCCAAATTTACCAAACTCAATCTTCTTGAGTTTGAATTCAGTTATGCCTAACTTTTTTTCTTTTTTCAAAACTTCCTACTATGAAGAAACATGTCAAAGTGGTTAGGAACAGTCTAATTTAAACATGCAGGCTGATATTTATACAACTGAGTTGCCCGAACGATTGTTTGTGTAATCAGGGATGCAGTCCCAAATGTCATCATTTTAAATTCATTTGAATCCAACTGCCTTTTCAACCAAAGCTTAGTTTTGCTTACATGTTTGCTTTTATGGGTTTAAGCCCTATTATTTCAGACAATGACAATACTTTTCATAGATGCTGGCTTTCTATGATACTTGAAACTTGGTTTAAATTTGTATTTATTCCACCTTTATTTAAAAATTATCTTGGTCCTTAAGTTCCACTGAATTTCTGCCCCAATCTTTGTAGGAGAAAATAAAATTGCCTAGTTTTTTTCTATCATTAATCTCTCTGTCCAGATATTCATCCTTTACTTCATCCATCAACAGACTTTATGAACACAGGTGCTAGGCACTGAGCTAAATATCACAGCTGACACAAGGGCTAATATATATATCAGCCGTCCCTCAGTACCCACTGAGGATTGATTGGTTCCAGGACCCCCGAGGATACCAAAATGCAAAGACCTCAAGTCCCATATATAAAATAGTGAAGTACAGTCAGCCCTCCATATCCATGGATGCTGAACCTGTAGATCTGGAACCCTGACTACACATAGTTTCTGACCTAGAACAACTGACATTCTAGCTAAGAAATATGAATACCTCTGGCTGAGGCTCAGCATGGTAAAGGAGTAGGCTCCTGTGGATGGCTGCATAGAGAGTGCCTGCACAACTCCAGGGGGCACTATCTATACAGATGATGCCTATGGTGGTTGCCTGTGGAGTTGTGCCACACAGAGGCCCTGTACTAGGGGCCTGGTATTAGGACACTATTCTAGCACCTATATGTTGGCGGTTTTGGCCCAGGAAATCATTTGTGGGTGGAGTTAGAGTGGGAAAATAGTTTCTGTTCTGAGCACCAGAATCCTGCACATTGGGAGTCACCATTTATTAAGGCAACTTCAAGCTAGGGAGATATACTGGCTTCAGGGTCAGCTTTGAAATGTGTCTCTGAACTTGAATTTCACCTGTGACCTGGATCCACTCATGAATTATTTGGACAGTAAGCTTGGAAGTACAAAAACTTGTTCTGGACTGGAATCAACTCACTGAGTGAAACAAGAAAAAAAATCAGAGCTAGGAATCAATAACAAAAATGAAACTAGAAAATTCCCCAATATTTAGAAAGTTAAGGCGTATGCTTCTAAGTAATAACCCATGGGTTTAAGAAGAAATCATCATGGAAGTTTGAAAATATTTTGAACTGAAAGACTTTGAAAATTTTACACACCCAAACTTGTGGGATATTAGCCTATGCTTTGCTTATTGGGAAATTTATAGCCTTAAGTGCATATGTTAGAAAAGGTGGGAGGCTGAAATCAATGAGTTAAGCATCCATCTTAAGTTGGGAAATAACAGCAAATTAAACCAAAGAAAGCGGTAGGAATGACATAATAAGATAAGAATAGAAAGTAATGAAGAGGAATACAACAAAAAAACAAACATACAATAGAGAGGATCAACATGGGCAAAAGTTGGTTTTAGAAGAGGTTAATAAAACTGAGAAGTCCCTGGTGAGGCAGAGAGGAAGGGAGGGAGGGTGGAAGGGAGGGGGGGATATCAAGGTCAAGTATAAAAATGTGATTATCTCAGATCCTACAGATAATAAAATGATAATAAGAAGCTATTATGAATAACTTTATAGCAATATTTTTGAAACTTTGGGCACAGTAGACATATTGTTAAAAATATAATTTATTTAAAAAGATATCAGAAGACAGAAAAAAATCTGGATAGTCTTTTAACTATTAAGAAATAAAATTCATACTTAAAACTTTTCCCACAAAGAAAACTCCAAACCAGATGGCTAGTCAGTAAATTATATCAAATATTTAGGCACAAAATAACTCCAATCTTACACAAAAGAGAGAACATTCCTGACAGATTTTTAAAGTTGATCATAAGGCCTATGTCACTGATTCATAGAAATTAAAAAAAGACCCAATCAAAATATTAGCAAACCAAGTCCAGAAATATATAAAAAGGAAGGAAAGATTGGTTTAGCGTTTGAAATCAAAATCATTCACTTAGGGTAAGTGATAAAAAAGTGACCATTTCAATAGATTCAAAAATTACATCTGATAAAATTTAATATTGGTTCATAACAAAAAATTTTAGCAAATAGGAAATAGAGGAAGAATTCCCTAATGTTATCAAAGGTAACTATTAAAAAAATCTATTCTTTATGGTTAGAAGTTTTCCCTTTGAAATCAGGAATAATATAAAGATCCCTCATATCACTACTTCTCTTCAGTATTGTACTGGAAATGCTATCCAGTGCAAAAAGTCAGGAAAAACAAGGGAAAAAAGAGTATACAGTTTGGAAAGGGAGAAACAAAGGTGTTGTTCAAAGATGATATGATTGTACGTAAAAAATCCAGAAAAATATACATAAATTATTATAATTAATAAATGACCTTAGCAAGGCTACTGGATGTAAGGTCAAAATTGAAAAACCAATTTTATACCTGTATATACCTGCAATTAACAACTAGACAATGAATAAAAATATATTATTTACAATAGCATTAAAATGTTAATTATCTAGGAAAAAATCTGAGAAATTATGTGTAATACGTCTATGCGTAAAACTTCAAAACATGAGTGACAAAAATTAAAAAGAAGATACAAATAAATGAAAGGAAAAACCATGTACTATATAGATTTGAAGACTCAATATAAAGATGTTAATGATCCCCAAATTGATTTTATCAATTCAATACCAAATTAAAATCCCAATCTCAATAAAAAGCCCTTTTTGTTGAAATAAACAAGCTGATTTTAAAGTTTATATGAAAACTCAAAGAGTCAAGAATAGTCTACAACACTCTTGATGAAGAACAAGTTAGAAGCCAATGTGCTATAAGCACATAAAATAGTGGAATATAACAAAGTTCAGGAATAGACTGCACATTTATGATCATTAAATTTATTATGAAGGTGATGCTCCAAAATAGTGGGGAAGCTCAGTCTTATCAATAAATTAGGCTGGGATATATGGATAAAAAAGTCATGGAAAAAAAGGAAACGACCCCTGTATCATACCATATAAAAAATCATTCCTGATAGAGTGTAGATGTAAATGTAAGAGGTAAAACAGTAACAGTCTAGAAGATAATGTAGGAGAATACGGTCTAGGTAGGAAAAGTGTTAATTATAAAAGAAAAAAGACAAATATGGCTGTTTTAAAATTTAAAACTTTTTTTCATAAGAGAGTGAAAAGATAAGAATGTATTTGCAACAAATATTATGGATGAAGGACTTATATTCAAAATGTAAAAAAAAAAAAGAAAAGAAAAGGAAAAAGAAAAACTGCAAAACAACCTAATAAACTTATAAGTAGGAGACTTGAACAGGCATTCCATAAAATATAAAATTTTTTTTTTTTTTTTTTTTTTGTGGTATGCAGGCCTCCCTCTGCTGTGGCCTCTCCCGTTGCGGAGCACAGGCTCCGGACGCGCAGGCTCAGCGGCCATGGCTCACGGGCCCAGCCGCTCCGCGGCATGTGGGATCCTCCCAGACCGGGGCGCGAACCCGGTTCCCCTGCATCGGCAGGCGGACGCGCAACCACTGCGCCACCAGGGAAGCCCAAATATAAAATTTAAATGGCCAAAACATATGTGAAGTTTTCTCAATTTCCTTATAAGTCAGGGAAATGCAAATTAAAACCATAAGATGCTAATAGCCTTCTTCCTGAATGGCTAAAATAAATAGGACTGGCACATGCCTAGTGTTATTTGAGATATGGAGCAATGGAACTTACATACACTAAAGTGTATATTGGTATGATCACTTTGGAAAGCAATTTGGTATTATCTGTCATTCAGTTAATATGGAGGAGAGCTGGAGTATAATCCCAAGCCTGTGAGAAAAGAGAGTAAGCCTATACATAAATAAATAAACAAGTAAATAAATAAATAGGAGCTCGCTGTCTTGCTCTGTTCAGTGTGGAGCCATTTTGGAAACCTGTAATGAACCAACAATGCCAGATGCTTCATGCTAAAATTTCAATGAAAGTTATTATATATTTTTATAGTTCTTTTGATTCCATTAAAGTTGCCTCGTGATAGCTGCCAAGTGAAACAAAATGAGAACAGAGGTGGAAATTTAGAAATTCATGTTTCCTGTAGAAAATTCTAATATATAGTATTATTTACTTCTCTTAGTTGTCTGACTACCTGATAAGTAGGACCCATTTGTTGGATAGTGCTTTGACTATATTTTACTTTATGGACATATGGTTTTCTTAATGTTATAACAGTTCCATCCCTTTGATGAAATTTAACCATGATCCCCTCTACAACCTTACACTTTATTTCATTTATAGCATTTATCAGAGTCTGTCTCCTACATCTTCCACCAGTTGGTACCAAATTTTTGCCATTTTGTTTTTAAAATGTTATTCGGATATTCCTCAGTCTCTGCCTCCCCATTGCCACTCTTCTAATCCAAACCTTCTGGATCTTTAACCTAGACTATTACATTAATGTCATCACTGGGTTACATTCATTCATTTATTCACTCCATGTTTATTGAACATTTGCTATGAACCAGATCTTGGGTATACAATGACTAATAAAACATGGTCCCTCTTCTCAAGAACCTTATGTTTAACTGAAGAAAAAGAAACATGAAAACAGAAACTTATAGCATAATTTGAAAAGTGCTTCAATAGAAGTATATACAAGATGTTACGGGAAACCAGAGGGGGAAATAAAGAATTCTGAGTGGGAAGTCAGAGAAGACTTCACAGAAGTGGTGATGTTTGAGAGAAATCTGTGAGGAGGAAGAGTTTTTCACTGAATGGGCAAGAAGAACTGCAATTCAGGAAGAGGAAATAACTTGAGTAAACTCAAAGAGATGTGAAAGAACCTGCTCTCAAAGAAAGGTGGCAGTAAGTTCTTCATTGTTGCTTTTAACAGATTGCTTTTGGGAAGAAAAAGAAAGAACCCGCTCTCTATTCCCCATTTGTGATATATGGCATAGAGCCACTCAAGTTATATTTTATAAAGAGAAATTGGATGTGCAATCTACTGTTAAAACTTTTAAGGACTGCCCAGTTTCTTCAAATCGGAGGACAAGTTATTTGGTCTCAAAGCACTCTTTCCAGTTTTTCTTCTTACAACTACTTTGGGATTAGGCTATACCATCTAAGAACTGTATTTCCTAGAACTCCCTCTCTGTATGGTTCCTGGTTACAGTCGTTCAAAAGAAGAACTTGAATGAACTTTGGGAGGTAGGAGAGAAGTAGCAGATCATGGTCAGTTGCAAAACCTGATGGGTTCTGCTGGTCCTCCACTCTGTGTCTAGCTCATTTTCCCAGTTGCTGCCTTGCTGACACATAATGGCCTCAAGCACACTATCATACCCCTGACTGTGGATGCACAGAGATGTTGGTTTTTTAAAAGGCAGGAGCTTTCCCTGGTACTGCCCACAAGCTCCTCCTTTGTCATTTCACTTTGGTGGCTGGCTGGATTGGTTTCTTGCATTTCCCTGCAAGCTCTGGCTGTCTTCCCTTGCCAGTGCTTCAGGTGGACTGTTTAATGACTTTTTCTCTGATCCTCTGGCTGCCCCCACCAGACTTCACATTCCCAGCTCCTCCCACATTTGTGTAAGGTCTGATTCTCAAAGCAAATCCCTTATGCCCATAATACTCATGGTGGCTGTGAACCCTGATTGATACAGCGGGGTTTCTTGAATAGGTCACAAACTTTGATTAGAATATTCCCTTCTCTTACTCCTATTTCTAGCATGGGGAAGTCTTGTTTGTTTTTCAAGGTTCAGTTTAAGTGTGTCTTCCATTGTGAAAACTTCTGGAACCTTCCTCCTTGACAATCTCACACAAAAAGTGGTCCTAAAATACTTCGGACACTTTTTCTTTACTTCTCACTGGAATTTTAGTTTGGTGTTTGTTAATCTGTCTTCACCACTGGATTGTGAGCTCTTTAAGGTCCAGGAACATGTCTTACTATCTTTTCTGTCCTTCCCTGTTCCTCCACCTCCTGCTTCATACAGTGCTGTGCAAAGCTCCAGTAATTGAGCTTATCGACTTGCGTATACAACATAGGAGTTGCTTCCAAATTCATGAGGATTAGGTTATTGAAAGCCCCCAGATAGGAGGATTCATGGTTGAGAATCAGATGATCTTGGGAAGATCATCTTGGGAAGAGCTGCATTTTATATGGAGTATAATCTATAAAAATATCCAATGACTAAAAAAATGATAAAACAAAAAATGAGGGAGTTTGGTCAATATTCATTAGAATGGACCAAAATGTACATCTACTAAAATTTTGAAATATGCCAACTTATTTATCTTAGGTTAGATATTTGTCCTTCTAGAAATGCTGAATATTTTATACATGTCTAAAACATTATCTTAATTTAGTCTTTTTTTTTTTGCGGTACGCGGGCCTCTCACTGTTGTTACCTCTCCCGTTGCGGAGCACAGGCTCCAGGCGCGCAGGAGTCTTTTTTTTTTTGCGGTACGCGGGCCTCTCACTGTTGTTACCTCTCCCGTTGCGGAGCACAGGCTCCAGACGCGCAGGCTCAGTGGCCATGGCTCACAGGCCTAGCCGCTCCACGGCATGTGGGATCTTCCCGGACCAGGACACGAACCCGGGTTCCCTGCATCGGCAGGCGGACTCTCAACCACTGCGCCACCAGGGAAGCCCGTAATTTAGTTTTAAGCAATTTAAACATCAACTTTTTAACATCCTATTAATTATTTTAATCACATGAAATTTCTCACTAATGTGAGAAATATGCCTGTGTTAATCAAGGAATAAAAAATATAAATAAATGAGGAGTATCACTCTTAGATGTATTTAATAAAACTGGAAAAGAAAAAAAAAGAGTCGGGGAACTCAAAGTGGGTGGACACACACAAAATCACTTTAACTATTTTGAGATGAAAATAAAATAGTAAGATTAATCCATTAATCCATTAAGTAAAGAGAACACTAATGACATACTACTCATCATTAATTGGTTATAAAAGTTACATCATAGTTAATTTTTTTTGCCACTCTTTGGTTACTGCAAAATATTTTAGGATTTCCTCTACCATTGTTTAAACACTTTTAAAAAATTGAAATCACCTCCTTCCTCTTGGGCTTTTCTTTGTGTCTTCCCCACTATCGAGATATTTAGTGTCTTTTCTGGAATTCTTTATAAAGGGATGCTCATGACTGGAGAGGGTTACTCTATATTCAGTTTTAATATTTGTGTGCTCATAGATTTGATTTCCTAAAAAAAGAAAATAGTGGTTCCTTATAAAATATTTTTGAACTCCTGTTAGAAAGGTGGGAATTATTTATCTTAATTGTTTTATTTTAGGGACTTTTTGGTAGTTCTTGATAATTAACCTGATTGGTTGAGGGAGAAAATGGCTGAGAGACCAATCAAATTGCTTCATATTTGAGAACCTGGCCATTTAAAGAAAGCTCACTCAGATTTCATGATAACCAGATCCTGAAATGACCAGCCATTAGATTTTGTGTTTCAACAACTGAACAGGATGGCCCACTGATTGCCCATTCATTGTGACAGCCCAAAGCCCTGTGATTGACTAGCATCTGGTTAACTCAGTTGACCTGGATACCAAAGGTCCCAGTGATTGCTCCCTGAACCTTAAGGGGAACTTGAACTGCCAAGGACTAGTCACATGCCTGTTTTGTTTGCAGAATTGTCATGGTCAGAGAAGAAAATTCACAGTCCACATTTGTTCTTTCATAGTGCCGAGTAGAAAAGACAAAACAAAACAAGAAACAAAAATAAAAACCAACCAACCAAATACTCCCAGAACATTTTGAGAAATTGGTTCCATTAAAGAGATGCTTTATCATATGTACGCTGATAAACACAATAAAATAAAAAAAAATGCAAGTGCTCTTTACACAGCTGGGTTTATTTGGTTTGTAGGTAATTTAAAGGTACTGTAAACCAGTAGTCCTCAAAATAGGGTCCTCAGAGCCACAGCAGCAGCATCATATGGAATGCTGTTAAAAATGCCAAGTTGGAGGCCCCACCCCAGACCTACTAAATCTAGACCTCTGGGGATGGGGCCCAGCAACCTGTGTTTGAACAAGCCCTCTGGGTCATCTTGGAGCATGCTCAAGTTGAGAGCAACTGCTATTAACTCTTATTGTCTGGAGTTTTATTGAAATGGTGGCAGCTGGAATCCTATTTCTGTCTGTTCTCTTCTCTCACCCTTTCCTCCCAAGTCCTCCAGAGTCAGAAGAGTCACTTCTCTAATTCTTCAGTCCCTCAAGGCCCTTTGAAACCTCTCCTCTTGAGGGCCTGAATGGGCTGCTTGATGTTAGGATGTGTTGGGAACATGATCTGTCAGCTCGCTAGAACTTAGCAGTTTAAACCAGAGCTTCCCATCTGGTATGGTTAGGCAGCACTGCTAACTTTCTAGGCTGGCCTAGCTAGCTGCACACCTACTGCAAAGAAAGCAAACTGTTGCCTTTGTGCTCCCCACCCCTCCTGGCCCCCTACCCCTGGCATCGTAGGGGAGAGGTAAGGGTCAACTCCCTCAAAGTAGTATAGAGAACAGCAGCCTGGCAATTTAGGCTTTCATTCTAGAAGAAATTTCCATGTTTTCTTTATGAGCCTGGTGTGCTGGAAGTCCACAACAAACCTAGAATTTTAAAGACCTATTGCACTGAAAAAAGTGTGGCCATCTTCTATGCTATATGTGAGATTTAGCAGCTCAGAAAAGTGTCAGCTTGCAATGCTGCCTAACATTTTATCTCCTCCTGGTTCAAAGGCTCTGGGATGGGAGCAGGGAGGTTGAAGATACACTTATTGGTTCTAACCAACAAAGTTTACTGGAACCAAATATATCTAAGAAAAACACATTGATATGGTGTTTTTTCCCCCACTAGAGCTGCCCTGGATAAAATGTGGGTGTCATTTGAAAAGGGCATCATTTCCAATGAATTCTGAAAGTGTCACACAGGGTATTGACTGATCAGTCTTGCCGTCAGCATGACTGTGGCCAGTGTGGAGCTGTCCCTGTGATCCAATTTTCAGAGCTCACTGACACCTTTACTCCCTGGCAAATAGCATCAGCAAGTGGCAGGACAGAGGGGACCAGAAGTGTGTGTGTGTGTGTGTGTGTGTGTGTGTGTGTGTGTGTGTGTGTGTGTGTATGCAGGAAGAGTCTAGCAGAAAGGTGGCAAGATTGAATGATTTTGTATCATGGCCAGCTTGTCTAACCAGTACAACATTGAAAGCTGGAAGTATTGCACCTCAGGTATGTTGGATGGTTAGGAGTCTGCTTTATTTTCTTTAACAAGCAACATTAATCCATGAATAAGTCAAAAGCAAGTTCTAATCAATGAGGAATACCAATACCAACACTGGTGAAATCATTTTAAGATAACATTAGTGTTTGCTTTTTGTCTTCACTATCTTATTCGCAATACAAATAAGGAAGAGAAGTACATGCCCAACTGCATTTCCTTTGCAGCACAAACCATACTTATATTTAGTACAGGTGGTCCTTAAAATGACAAACATACAGTCTAGACAAGTGACTTAGTGTGTCACTCACTTGCTCTGAGATAGCATGTACAAATGGATGCATGGATGTGTATGAGTAGATAGGTCTGCCTTGGACCATGTCACAAAAAGTGTGGCCTTTTAGGTAAGGTGTGATCTCTTTGTGGACCTCCATTTTCTACTTATAAAATGAGAGACTGAACAAAATGATTTCTAAAGCCCATTCCAGTTTTGGCATTTTAAGATTTTTTTTTCCATAGGTTTTACTCAAGGGCAACAAGATTGAGGCTGCAGGATAGGGAGTTGGTTTGAGCAGAATGGAGGTGGCAAAGGGCTCTATGCCTCCTGGGAAAAGTTTCCTGGTTTGTGATTGCTAGACTACATGATTAACAAAAAAGTGCTAAATTTGCAGCTGAGTGGGTCAACTTCGGGACTCTTCCCTGGAGCTTCCTCTTATTAACTCTAGGTTCTTTGGACCTCAAGGCTGGGACTGATGGTGCTGGAACCCTGTAGCCAGAGGAATTGGACAAGAAGTACTCAGGAATTGCAAACACCCTCCCTTCTGAACTGAGAGTCTCAAGGGGCTTTGCTTCTCCTTAGCACTCTTACTTGGGACCCTTAGGACACACTGTGGTGGGGAACATGCAAATGCATTTCTTTCTGCCTTTGCACAAGAGAAAAGTATGCTGAGATTTATTCACTCTAATTCTTATACTCTTTCAACTTTGTGGACTTGCCACATTCTGTGCCCATTTTCTTCTTGCTCTTTGAATATTTGCCTATCCCTAATTTGAACAGAGGAGGCTCTTTTAGTCTTAATTGTGTCCTTTTCTCAGTCTGGCAGCCTATGCCAATCAAAACCTCATAGGGCTGCTGGAAGTTTAAATGCTGCGCTGCATTGAAAGCACTAGATCTTGTACAGGATGCTAAGTGTGTAACATTTGAATATTTTCATGGACCGCAAACCTTTAGAGACCAGGATTGTGCCTATTCTTCTTTGCATCCTCTTTGTTTAGCACTTTGTGGAGTTTGATCAATGCTATTTGAATAAAGAAATCAGTTTAAGACTTGCCTCTGTAGCTCTTACAAGCTACTTTACCATCTGGACTCTTAGGGGGGCTCAGGGAAAAGCATTGGTATTTGTTCTCGGAAAGGAGGATGTTCACTTAGACTTCTGGTCATTTTTGTGGACAGTGTGTTCATGTGATACTTGGATCTGATGACTGTGATTCTCCCTCATAAGAGAATCCCAGGTAGAAAATTCTGTCCAACTGTTGACTTCATCTTGTTAAAGATATGCCTAGCTTTAACCTTTGTTTTCTTGCTGGGACATCTCGGCTTACAGTTCACTCTTGTTTGCTCTTGCAGCCCAGTTTCCAGATATATGCAGGTCAGTGGACTGACTCAGCCTGTCCTCCTGTCACACCCCCCTCAGGGCCTGTGCCATTGGTCAGCACTTCGCTCTGAAGGAGGTAGGCTTGCCATCAGTCTGGGGATGTGTAGTGGAATTCTGGACAGCCATCCTGCCACAAGGGTGAATGACATCCACACTGGCACCATTCTAGATGACGAAACTGAGGGGCTACTTAAAGTGGCCAGTCCAAAAAGAATAATAGTGGAAAAATCAAATAATTATTATTCTAGAGGGGAGAAGTGAGAGCTGGAACTGAGTGATGTCAGGTATTTTATCCAATGATCAATCATAACCTTTTAGGTTTATCTACTAAAAGTGATTTTATCTGTTTGAATGGAAAAAAAAATACGGAAGTGTGAAGATGAGTGATATTTTCCTCAATTAGTTGATAGCAGTATTGGGTCTAGAATCCAGAATATTTGACCACAAGCCTTTTTCTACTTCACCCCACAATCTCAAGATACCTAGTCAGCCATGTGTTATTGTTGGTTTGCTGACTGCCCACTGGTGAAAAGTTTTGTACTGCTAATGGGAAAAAAGTCCAGTAACTTTCAAAACCATTTTACCAAAGCAAATAGCCCAGTTCCCTACCTCTGTTCCATACATTAGGCAAATCAAAATGTGAAACTTTCATTACATGTTTGAAAACCAAATGATTTCAAAGGCAAGTGGGTCATTCCACTTTTTTACAAGTTTTTATTCTTTTATATATATATATATTTTTAAAATTTATTCATTCATTTTTGGCTGCGTTGGGTCTTTGTTGCTGCGTGGGCTTTCTCTAGTTGTGGCGAGCAGGGGCTACTCTTCGTTGTGGTACACGGGCTTCTCATTGTGGTGGCTTGTCTTCATTGCAGAGCATGGGCTCTAGGTGCATGGGCTTCAGTAGTTTTGGCACGCGGGCTCAATAGTTGTGGCGCACGGGCTTATTTGCTCCGCGGCATGTGGGATCTTCCTGGACCAGGGCTTGAACCTGTGTCCCCTGCATTGGCAGGTGGATTCTTAACCACTGAGCCACCAGGGAAGTCCCTTTATGCTTATTTTTATTAGAAATATTATATGTGCAAGTTGAAAGAACATTTGGGTGAGAAAATAATTATTTATAATCTTATAGTTCCAACCTAACATTATTTCTGGCATTTAGGGAATTACTTTCCAATGTATTTTTTTTCTGTACCCACTTCCATTCATCTAGTTATAATTATGTTGTTGATGATATTTGGTAGTCCTCTACACTTATTATTAAAGTAGAGGAATTTTTCTTTATTACATTCTTCACAGCCATTCATGCTTTGTAATGGTTCATTACATTGAGTGACCATACCACAACTTAAGCGTTCCATATTTTTGAAATTTTTTCCTCTTTTTTATGCTATTTTCATGTACTACTGCTTAAACCTCTTCTAGCATAAATATTTTTCATTGTTTAACGTTGTCTCTTAGATTAGATGAAAAGGATGTATTCATTCTAAAGACTCTTGATATATGCTGTTGAATTATTTTTTAAAATGGTTTTACCAACTTATACTACCTACATGATTTTTATTTACCGTATTTTACCAGTCTTATGAATTATTATTAAATTTTTTTGCTAATTGATAGGTAAAAAATGGTAACCTGTTTTAATTTGCATTTTTGATTTGTTTTTAATTGTCTTTGCTTACTTTGTCACTGGAATCTTGAGTTCAATTAAATTTTAAAAAGATTAAACATAGGTAATTAAAAAGACAAAAATTCGTAACACACCTATATGATTAAATAAGCAGACAGAAACATAGGAAACTAGCTTATATTGGTCACATTAGGTCTCTTGGACAATTAATAGCTGTAAGTGAAATGAGGAGGTTTTTTGGGGGGAGGAGAATTAAAATGGGGCTACTGGGTCTGAAATCAGTCAATACATGTTCAGAAATTTCTAGAACTCTGAAGCTGGATAGCAGGCATTTAAAGGAGCCTTACCCTCCAATGTGTCTATTTGGGAAATTTTGCTTTGGTGAGTAACAATTTGTTTATTTCAAGCAAAACAAATTATTATTTTTTGAGAAAATATATTTGTGAGTAAATGTGACCTGGATATCCAGTGTCCCGATCAATGCAATATTTTACTTATAAAATACCATAGTCATCTTCCCATCTAATTACTATCAGGAGATAAATGATTCCTTTCACGGAAAACTCCAAAGACAGTAAGAACTGTGGGATCTGGAGGTGTGATTTGTAGATCCCATCTGAGATGGCGTGGAAGTAATTACTGCTAAGCATAGCCACGTGCTCTGCTTAAGACACACTAGCTGTTGTTCCAATGATTTTTATTGTTGCACCTTATACCTTGTAGATGTGTGGTGTTTATAAGGATTTTGCACTTTCTTTCTCTCCTTTGAATAAAGAGATTTGCTTCATAGGCAATTTCTTAACCTTGCTGTGCTGATTAAAAAGCTTAAGGACCACACAGATTTTATGACTTCACAATGCTCATTCATGAAATTCCAGTAAGGAAGAGTGTTCAGGAAAAATTTAATTTTTCTAGAAGAGAAACTGGTACAATCAGAATGACTCAGAATTGAATTATAAATGATCCAAAGCAATTGAATATTGCTTATTCAAAAGCCAAGGGTGAGGAGGAACTCTTTCGTTTTTGGAAATAAGGTACTCGCCTGTAATGGGATGTGACAGCAAACAGACAATAGGGAAAAAGAATTTGTTGGTTCTCCTCACCCCCTTCTCACTGCTAGTTCTGTGTTGGACTTAAGAACTATTTCAAATAAAGGTAAGGGAAAGGAGGGACTCATAGGTCAAAATAAGAATGAGTGAGGGATGGGTATTTCAGAGTTTGAGACAAAATTTAAAAAATGGGAAAAGGAAAGAAAAGACAAGCAGACTTGACCAACCTACTGGAGCTGGGCACATTCACATCGGTAAATTGTGCTCCTGCACGCTCTAATTCCTGCTGTACTCTGGACTGCTAACACGCCTTGATAAAGAGGAGAAAAGAAAGGAGGGAAAAAAATCCATGCGGGAGGCTATGAATGCACACAGGGTCTGTTCCGAGTTCCCTCCACAGGCAGACACAGATCAATAAATCAATAGGGAATGTTCACTGGCTGTAAAATGGGTAGAGAATCCAGTATCTAGCTGCTCCAAGATGGATGGACAGCGGGCTTGCTGTCTGCCGAAAGGCCAGAGGTGGCTATCACCTTGAGATGAGATCAGTGACCAACAGCCTAACAGCCCTTTGAACTCTGAGTCTATGATTGAGGACCCGGGCATGGCTTAAAAGAGTCCCAGGGCAACCCACAGTGACATCCCCTCTGCTTTGTGCATCACCCCCCAACACTCACACCTCTTGGCAGGGCTGAGGGTTTGCCCCTTGGAGCCTGGCTGCTGTCTGCCCCTGGCCTGCTCTGCCCTGTCATTGAAGTAAAGGCTACAGGAGACTGAATCAGAAATTACTCGATGCCTTAGTGGTAGGAAGCATCGATCGGAATGGGTAGGGATTTTCTGCACAACAGTTGGATTTTCCTTTTATAAAGGGGGTTTAACATAATACAGGCAGTGCTTTCACGGCACAGCACTTTATGTTAACCCTTGCTTTCGTGGACTTAACCTAAAGCTACCACAGGGTTGGTTGCAGTCGTTCTCTCTCAAATTCAGAAAAGTGCTTTCTGTTTGGAGGGCATTGAGGTCAGGCCTGCCGGGCTGTGCGGGGGCAGCACTGCTGCCCTGTTGGCTGTGCAGCACCTCTGTTGGAGCGGTGGGTGGCTTCTCTTCAGCTGCTGCTTGGCCAGCGGGCTGCAGCGTTGGCTGGGTTTCGACAAAGAGAGGGGAGCAGCCTGGCTTCAGAGTCCCTGCTACTGCGGCAGGCAGGGGATGGTGTACTCCTTGTCCTTTCTCTGACCCCCAACTTATTCTCACTTTTGAGGACACAGGGCCCCTAACCTCTTGTAACAGAGACCAAGTACTCACTTTCGGTTCAAACTCTGTGCCATCAACCTCTTGCCAAGTTCTCAGAATGTGGCTCCATCTGGAAGGCACGGATGGCTCATCCTGGAGAATATGTAAAATAAAAAAATTCTGGGTGATATTTCAGCTTATCATTCAGATAATTTACCAATATTTGGCCATATGTACAATGTACATGTCTTGTTAATTTCTTCTTTCTTTTATTCAATAAATGCCTTTTGATTTCCTACTACTTGCCATTCCAGCGTGCTAGGCAGTGTGCCGAAAGATCAAGAAAGTATGGTCTGAGTTCTTGAGAAATTAGGGGGTTCATGAAAATGATTTATAAAACTTCTGTTTCAAGTATGCCTAGAAGCTCTTAATTATTTTGTTTTAATCTTTGAGGTTTTCTTATCAATGTTTCTGGATAGACAGAAAAGGCAATTTTGGGGGATAGGCAGAAAAAGTAAAAGAGATAGATACATAAATAAATGAAGGCTGTATGGTATAATGGGAAAAGCATTGGAGAGGATTTATTTACTCATTCATTCATTCATTTATTCTACAAATGTTTATTGATTGTTCTGTGCCTGGCAGGCTATTGATAGTGGATAGTCCTGGTAGAGAGCAGGCATTCAACACAGAATCTTAAAAACAAATATACAAACATATAGAACACTATGAGGGGAGTAGGAGGAGGATCTAGTTTAGATAGAGGTGGAGGTCAGTGAAGGCTTTAAGTTGAGACCTGAAGAAGGAAAAAGAGTTAAAGTGGAGAATATGGGGATCTGGGCAGGGCCTCTCATCCTGATCCTGTCTCCAACCAGATGTGTGACCACAGACAAGACCCCTGTCTTCCTGGGCCTGTGCTTCTCCATCTGCTGAATAAGGGGGTTGGACTAGATAATTCATATGAAGCTTTTGGCTCTGAAGTATTATGACTCTTTAAAAGGGTCCATTTACATGAAGGCTATGCCCATTAGAAATAGCTTTCTCAGGTGTGATTCAGATGATTTGCAAAAGAATTCAGAGTTTTTAATGTATACAATCTTAGTGGAGCCAGTCATGTTAAAACAGGTAGTGTTATTTACCATGGCTTCTTACTATGGTCCTAAAAATGATGGCCTGGGTCCTGGTCCAAACAACTCATGGCACCATGGAGAAAGACTGAGGTAGATTAGATTGTGTATGATTCAGATGTGAGGTTTGATTGCCACACTTCAATTTCTGGTTAAAAAAAGAAAGAAAAAACTAGACAATAGGCTACATTTAGAAACACTAACATTTATCAATACTTGTGTGCCAGGTATTGAGTTCAGTAGGTGAGGGAGGGAATGATGAATCAGACTAGAATTCTGTCTTCACGGATCTATTTAGCTGAATTTAGGGGAAAAAATGTTGTATATGAAAATGGAAATTATTGGACATATTTGATTAATGTACACTAAATGCAGAACTGATCCATAAAAAATTTACGTAAAGATGTCAGAGCCTTGTTGCCTTGCTTCATCCCATTATGGTTGCCCATCTCTACTTACCTCCTTACTTACATAGATGGAGACACACTGGCTCAAGCTCAGACCTTGACACATAATATTCTTAAGTCTGTTGATTGTTATGAAATGTTGGCTTGCATCCATTCCTAAAAACCTGTCCTCTTGATTCTAAAAAGAGGTCTGTGGATTGGGCCAGTTCCTCTACATTGGTTGGGGGAGCAGGAAGATTCTCCACACAGGTGGAGAATACACGTATGTAAGAAGCTGCTGGAAAAATGCTGTTCGAACCCATATCTGTCTCTCCTGGTTTCCTCCAGTCCCAGCTGATACAAGGTGTCATACACTCCAAATAACTCACAGTCACGACCAATATAAAAGGTGGTGACCTGGGAACCTATAGTCCTGAGGATATGATGATATTAGGAGGTCTACACTGGGATCTCTTGAGAAGGGTGATAAATGGAATCACCTTGAAGTGTGTCCTGACTGGCTTTGTGAGGGTTGCTGGTGTGTGTCTGGGAAGCTCTTTAAACATTGTCTTCTTTTAATCTGGGCTGTCTTTGATGCTGGGTATGTTGCTAGAGTTATTCTACCAAACAGGCTTTTCGATCAATTTTTCTTTTTAGTTGTAGCTGATTTAGAAACTGCTTTTAGGTCTATATCTGGGTAACCTGAGTGTTGCAGATGCCCCTGGCAAGGAGGCTCCTGAATTATCACATAATTATCTGGAAAGCCCTCACCTCTTGGCCTCGCTGGTGTTTCCTTCTTGCAATCACCCCAGAAAAGCCTTCTGTTTCAGAGTTTGGGCTCTGGCTCTACAAAGACATGGGCTCAAATCCTGACTTCCTACTTATTAGTTCTGTGATCTTGCGAAAGTTAGTTTTAATTTTTCTAAGTCTCAATTTCCTTACCCAGAAAATGGGTTGTTGTGAGAATTTAATGTGATAATGCCTTTAAAGATCCTGGCAAATAGAAAGCACTCAAGAGATATTAACTCATGTTGTTATTATTATTAAAAATATCAACTTGAGTTTAGTGTATCTAGTTAGTCTTAGCTATCATGAGATTTGAGATCGAATGAATCTGAGAATTGCACATGCCTCACATGTCCCTCCTAAGACCAGTCGTGGACTGTGGGTGAAACATAAGGATTCCTTCGTGTGCTGAGCCGCTGTCAGTCTGTGTGCTCAGATCTCTGGCTTGACGCTCAGCTCTTTGCTAGTAAGTCATCCAATGCCTTCTTTTATTTCATCACTTCGTATAGGCTTTGCCTAAACATATTCCTGATTACCACATTTTTTACCCCTCTGGGGCCCCACTGTTATATATGTTTACTGGTTCTTCTTCAGGCTCCTTGAAGGCAGAGGAGAATAAGCTCTAATAAGCAATGCAATGCTATTTCCTGTTTCTGATGAGACCATTGCTCTCCTCAGTTTGCCCAGCCAAAGGGGCCTCTTTACCATTTTTGCAGAGACCTGTCTTCCCCCATGATCCTGTTCAAGGACTTGTGCAAGAAGCATTGTCATCCTAAATCAGTAAAGGTTATGATTGGGGTTTGAAAGCAGATCAACTTCCTATCGGTCAGCCTCTCTCTTCACCTGAGCCTTGGGTCTCCTTCTATCTGTCCATCTCAGCCTAAACAGCCCTCTGTGTGTCCTAAACCTCCCATGACTTTCTCCTGGCTTGTCAAGCATTTCCCAGCCCTGGCCCATCCTTGCTAAGGGACCTGGGCTTCATGGCACCAACTCAAGTTGGTGAGTCCTGTGAGCCTGACTCTACAGCCAAATCTAGCTGTCTGACTCTTTATTCATCTTCTGCTTCTCCGAGGCCCTTTCCACGTTGGTGTTTTAGATGCATTCTTTTTTTTTTTTTTTTTTTTCCTCAGTGTCCGTGGCTCACGGGCCCAGCCGCTCCGCAGCATTTGGGATCTTCCCGGACCGGGGCACGAACCCGTGTCTCCTGCATTGGCAGGCAGACTCTCAACCACTGCACCACCAGGGAAGCCCTAGATGCATTCTTTTCTGCTCAGTTTTTACCCGCTCCATGCAAGGTGGGCAACCTCTGTAACTCCTTTACAGCAAAACGAGATGATCTGATGGCATGTGAGCTCACAGTCCCCACTTTCTTCTGTCTCAGAAAATTGTACCCTCTCATCTTTCTTTCAGACTCAGAGATGGGGTGTCTTCCCTTTTCTCTGCCTTACTCTGGATCCCCTCCTCTGCTCCTGCCTGGGAGATCCATCTCAGGCATCCTGCCCCTTCTTAGTCTTCAGTCTTTCTCTCCCCATTGTCTGATTCTTTTCTACCTTCAGATCCCCACAGCACTCCCTCCAAAAAGTTGGAAGACAAAAAGTAACTTCCCTACCCACCCCCCTCTCCAAAAAAAACCCCCCAAAACCTAAAGTCCTGGGCTGGCCTTTCTGCTTAGACAGACCTCCTTTTGAAATTGTTTTCCACCTTAAAAGATGCTCCGGATGTTTGTCTTAACATAATTTTACATCAGGCGGGGGTGGGGTTGGGGGAGGGGAGACGAGGGTACATAGTGCTTTCTTTGAGCCTTTAACATCCTGGGCTGCCACAGCTGATCTCTACGTCTGATTGATTCTTTCTTCACAGTCTTTTACATATAGAGGAGCTATTTCTGCTCCTCTCCTCTTCCCCTGGTCCAGGTCTCTATCACCTGAAACCTGGGATATTGCCTGAACTTTCTAACCAATCTCTCCAATTTTAGGCCACTTGTAAACAGCTGGCAGGTAAATCTTTGTAAAACAGCCCTCTGACCAAGCCACACCTCTGTTAACAAATTACGGATAGCTGTCTACCACCCACAGAACAAAGTCCAAAAATCTAACCTTCCAAAGGCAGAACCAGAATCTACAATCAGACAGTACCCTTTGTTTAATCTCATTTCTTTTAAAGACCCAAGTCTACCCTAACTATCTGTCACTGAAAGCCCACCTCATACATCCCAGTGTTCATGCCATTATTGGTCTTGTCTCCCTTTTGAAATGAATTTCCTTACTGTTTACTCATTGAAAGTCCACATGTCCTTCTAGACTTGTCTCTGGCAACACCTCTTCTTCAAGGTCTCTCCTGACCTTACCATGTAGACATAACCTCCCTCTCTTATCATCATACTTTATGTCTCTAGGGCTATCCTTCTCCCTCTGAGTAAAAAAAGGAAATTTAAGCACTTTATCAGGGTATCAGGGAATTTTAAGTAAAATGTATTTGGACTAAAAATTCACCATTTCACTATGTACGCATCTAGACTCAGACCGTTTCCTCTCCATCCATTACCTTACTTTTTTTTTTTGAGTACAAACAATACTGTTCATTAGAAAAGATTCTAGAAATACAGATTGGTAAATACAAAAGAGCTTGCAACAGAGATGACCATTTTAAATATTTTGATGTATAACTTTCCAGTCTTTTTTTTAATAGCACATATTCTTATTCATTTATCAAATATTTCTAGCCATCTAAGTGCTGAGCAGTAGGGATAAAATGACAGATCAGATACACATGAAATCTGTCAGATTGTGCTGATATTCTATTGTATATAACATATAAAGATATATATATAAATACATAAATATAAAATACACATATGTACATATATGTATAAAATACATAAGCATACATACAATATATGTATTATATATGCATGAAATATAAGTATACACATATCATATATACATATATTTACAAAAGTGGGATTGTATTACATATCCTATTTTGTAACTTTCTTTTCATAATAATGTATCATCAATATCTCAATTTCAATAAATATACGTATACATCACTATTTTTTTTCTTACCATCTTAACCATTTTTAAATGTACAGTAAAGTAGTGGTAACTATATACACCTTGTTGTGCAATAGATCTTTAGAACATTTTCATTTTGAAGACTTACCCATTGAATAATACATTCCCTTTTCTCCCTCCTCTAAGCCCCTAATAACCACCATTCTACTTTCTATTTCTAAGAGTTGGACTATTTTAGACACCTCACCTAAGAGGAATCATGCAGTTTTGGACTTTTTGCAACTACTTTATTTCACTTAGAATAATGTCCTCAAGATTCACCCATGTTGTAGCCTGTGGCAGGATGTCCTTCTTTTTTAAGGCTGAATAATATTCCACTGTAGATGTACACCACATTTTCTTTATCCATTCAACTGTCAATGGACATTTAGATTACTTTCACCTCTTGGGTATTGTGAATAGTGTTACAATGAATATAGGTGTGCAAATATCTCTTCAAGGTCTTGTCTTCAATTCTTTTGGGTATATAAAAGAAGTGGGATTCCTAGATCATATGGTAACTCTATTTTTAATTTTTTGAGAAACCTCTGTACTGTTTTCCATAGCAGACACACCATTTTCATTCCCATCAAGTATGCAAGTTTTCCAATTTCTCTGCATTCTTGCCAAAAATTGTTATTTTCTGGATTTTTTGTTTTTTTGTTTTTTTGATAGCAGCCATCCTAATGGGTGTGAGGGTGTTTCTGAATTCAGCTTGCTAGTGTTGAGGATTTTTGCATCTATGTTCATCAGGGATATTGGCTTGTAATTTTTTTCTTGTGGTGTCTTTTTCTGGCTTTGGTATCAGGGTAATGCTGGTCTTATAAAATTAGTTTGGGAGTGTTCCCTTCTATTCAGTGTTTTGGAAGAGCTTGAGAAGAATGGTATTAATTCTTATTTAGATGTTTGGTAGAATTCACCAGTGAAACTGTCTGGTCTTGGACTTTTATTTTTTGGGGGGTGGGGTTTAATTACTGATTCAATCTTTTTACTCATTTTTGGTCTGTTCAGATTTTCTATTTCTTTATGATTCAGTCTTGTTAGGTTGTATATTTCTAGGAATTTATCCATTTCTTTTAGATTGTCCAATTTGTTGGTGTATAAATGTTTATAGAAGTCTCTTAGAATTCTTTTTATTTCTGTGGCATCAGTTAAAATGTCTCTTTTTCATTTCTGATTTTTATTATATGAGTTTCTTCTCTTTTTTCTTAGGTAGTCTAGCTAAGGATTTGTCAATTTTACTGATCTTTTCAAAAAAACTATCTCTTAAGTTTGTTGATTTTTTTTTCTGTTTTTCTATTTTCTAGCTAATTTTTTTCTGTTCTAATCTTTATTATTTCCTTCCATCTGCCAACTTTGGGTTTAGTTTGTTCTTCTTATTTTAGTTCCTTGAGGTGTAAATACATCATCTGTTAAAATAAAAACAGAAAATTCTATCATGGGGATATACCACAATTATTTATTTACCAAATTCTCTCTTGATTTAGAGCATTTATTTAAATGCTAAAAGTATGACTAATCAGGACTTCCCAAATGACTTTTCTGAACAAATAAAACAAATCTTATTTTCCTGGCCAAACATTTGGGGAGCTGTGCTCTGGAGAATGGCTCATTCATTCTTCCTGCACAGGCTGCTGACCCTGGTTCTGATTGTTTGGTCATCTTGAGGTTGTCTTTTAGCTACCTGGGTATCTGTGATGGAGTAAAATAGAAGCCCAATCACTCAAAATGCTCTAATTATACTGAATAAAAGGCAGCATTGAATTGCATGGCAGGAAGTACCTGCTGCCTTGAGTGGACAAAGTAGAAATAGCTGAGATGGAATTTACAAGGTTGTTTTTTGTTTTTTTGTTTTTGTTTTTTCCCCTTTGAATGGTGAAGGGATAGCCATAGCCATTCTTGCCCTCACTTTTTCACAGGCAGGGATCTTCCCTCAAGCAAGTGAAGTATGAGAGTGGCTTCCTGCCCATGAAGGATGACTTTAGCCATCATATATGGAGCACCCATTACATGCCATGCATGACACTGAATCCTGCAAAGGACAGACAGATGAAGGAGACATAGACCTCATTCTCTAAGAGCTTGTGATCCAGTAAGGGGGTTGATTTGGATAAATAGATACAAAATGTGAAGTAGACCACCAGTACCATAATGGAAGGTACAGAAAGATATGAAAGTCAGACATGGGAGAAATTACTTCCTACAGAATGGATCGGGAGGACTTCATGGAGGAGGTCAGAACTGAGCTGGGCTTGAAGGATTTATATTGATAGGTACAGGGAGGAAAAGGTACTCCACATAGATGAAGTAGTAAAATCAAAGGTATAAGAATCGGAAAATGGGAGGGAGAATATTTTATCTTTGGTGAATGTCAAGGAGAATCTAAAGTGTCAAGTCAGTAGATCAGATTTTTGAGTATGTGGCAGAGATGGTTAGCTACCCACTGAAACTTTTTGCTCCTTAATCTCCTTTCATAATATAAAATTGTTCCTGGGAAGTGGTTGGGAAATCAAGGACTACATATCTTGGTCCCTGCACCCTCCTGGCCGTCTATGTGGGACCATGTGATTAGCTCTCACCTACAGAATGTTAGTAGAAGTAATGTATATATCACTTCCAGGTTGAGAGGTTTAAGAATTGAGTATGTATCTTATCCACTCACTGTCTCTTCCTGTCTATCGACTGGATGTCAATGTCATGTAGCTTGGAAGCTACATGTTGAAGATGGTAGAGTCTCATTGGCAACCTGGGTTCATGAATGACTGCATAGAGCACAGCACCCATCCCTCCATCCTCCTCCCACCTGGACCTATGTTAAATGGCTACATGATCAAGAGATAAGCTTCTGCAGTGTTAATCCACTGAAACTTTGGGATTTGTATGTCCCAGATGTTGGCCTACCTTAAATAATACAGTCCATATAAAGAAGTAATGGGAGTGGGAGCATGGGGATGTAGTTTGGAGCTGGTTTGCCCCAGGTGCTTTGCATCAAGTTGCCTTCATTACTGCAAGAACTACAGGGATGAACAGAGAGACCTTCCATCCTCTGCATGATATTGAGCATATACATTGGTAAACAGACATCTTTATGGCTCACTCTAAACTGGTTTTATAGGCAGATCTAGAAAATAAAATTGAAATTAATTTTGACTCTTTTCTCCATTTCATGGGAAAAAAAGTGTTAATGTTACGACTTTTCATTTCACATAGCATTTTCTTACACATGACGTTATTTAATTTTCTTCACAGCCCTGTGAGGTGATGGCGTTTTAGTGACTTGGGGCTCAGAGAGATATAGTGAGTTGCCCAAGGCCACATAACTTCAGGATTCAAACCCTGAATCCTAGACTTGTGGCACCCTGTGTGTATCTATAAACTCTTCCTTTTCCATAAGGAAAAAGCAAGCTGAAGAACCCTATATCAGCCAGTTTCTCCTTTGCAAAGATAAAAGGAAGGCTGTATATTCCTGGCTCAGGCCACACTAATCAGTGGAGGCCTTTGCAGCAGGTCAGAGCCTCAGTCCATACTTCTGGCATGAAAGAAAATGACCACTTCTTAATTTTCTTGAAATCAGCCTCAGAACCTCCATCTGGATAGGCTGCTGGAAAATTCATCCTTAAACATTACCTGGAACTCTTCCCTCTCTAAGTAACCCAGAAGGCTATGTGTTACCTGGGAAACATTGCCAGGGTCTTTTATGTCCAGCCCATCCTCATTGTCACTGAGCCCCTCAGTGGATAAACCTTGAAGCCAGGAGGGTCTGCTTCACTGTACTTTTTTTTTTTCTTTTTAACATCTTTATTGGAGTATAACTGCTTTACAATGGTGTGTTAGTTCCTGCTTTATAACAAAGTGAATCAGTTATACATATATATATATATATCCCCATATCTCCTCCCTCTTGCGCCTCCCTCCCACCCTCCCTATCCCACCCCTCTAGGTGGTCACAAAGCAACTAGCTGATCTTCCTGTGCTATGCGGCTGCTTTCCACTAGCTATCGGTTTTACATTTGGTAGTATATAAAGGCCTTGCCACTCTCTCACTTCGTCCCAGCTTACCCTTCCCCCTCCGCGTGTCCTCAAGTCCATTCTCTATGTCTGCATGTTTATTCCTGTCTTGCCCCTCGGTTCTTCATAACCAATTTTTTAAAAATTCCATATATATGTGTTAGTATATGGTATTTGTTTTTCTCTTTCTGACTTACTTCACTCTGTATGACAGAATCTAGGTCCATCTACCTCACTACAAATAACTCAATTTCATTTCTTTTTATGGCTGAG
>NC_041224.1:46413903-46467718 GCF_002837175.3 Physeter macrocephalus
ATTGTTTGTAGATTTTTTGATGATGGCCATTCTGACTGGTGTGAGATGATACCTCATTGTAGTTTTGATTTGCATTTCTCTAATGATTAGTGATGTTGAGCATCCTTTCATGTGTTTGTTGGAAATCTGTATATCCTCTTTGGAGAAATGTCTACTTAGGTTTTCTGCCCATTTTTGGATTGGGTTGTTTGTTTTTTTGACATTGAGCTGCATTAGCTGCTTGTATATTTTGGAGATTAATCATCTGTCAGTTGTTTCATTTGCAAATATTTTCTCCCATTCTGAGGGTTGTCTTTTCATCTTGTTTGCAAATATTTTCTCCCATTCTGAGGGTTGTCTTTTGGTCTTGTTTATGGTTTCTTTGCTGTGAAAAAGCTTTTCAGTTTCATTAGGTCCATTTGTTTATTTTTGGTTTTATTTGCATCACTCTAGGAGGTGGGTCAAAAAGGATCTTGCTGTGATATAATAGAGTGTTCTGCCTATGTTTTCCTCTAAGAGTTTTATAGTGTCTGGCTTTACATTTAGGTCTTTAGTCCATTTTGAGTTTACTTTTGTGTATGGTGTTAGGGAGTGTTCTCATTTCATTCTTTTACATGTAGCCGTCCAGTTTACCCAGCACCACTTATTGAAGAGGCTGTCTTTTCTCCATTGTATATTATTGCCTCCTTTTGCAAAAATAAGGTGACCATAGGTGCGTGGGTTTATCTCTGGGCTTTCTATCCTGTTCCATTTAACTATAATTCTGTTTTTGTGCCAGTACCGTAGTCTGGATGACTGTAGCTTTGTAGTGTAGTCTGAAGTCAGGGAGCCTGATTCCTCCAGTTCTATTTTTCTTTTTCAAGATTGCTTTATAAAACTTCCAAAACTATGTTGGATAATAGTGGTGAGAGTGGACAACCTTGTATTTTTCCTGATCTTAGAGGAAATGGTTTCAGTTGTTCACCATTGAGAACGTTGTTGGCTGTGGGTTTGTCATGTATGGCCTTTATTATGTTGAGGTAGGTTCCCTCTGTGCCTACTTTCTGGAGGATTTTTATCATAATTGGGTGTAGAATTTTGTCAAAAGCTTTTTCTGCATCTGTTGAGATGATCCTGTGGTATTTCTCCTGTAATTTGTTAATATGGTTTATCACATTGATTGATTTGCGTATATTAAAGCGTATATTAAAGAATCGTTGCATTCCACTTGATCATGGGTGTATGATCCTTTTAATGTGCTGTTGGATTCTGTTTGTTAGTATTTTGTTGGGGATTTTTGCATCTCTGTTTATCAGAGATATTGGCCGGTAGTTTTCTTTCTTTGTGACATCTTTGTCTGGTTCGGTATCAGGGTTTTGGTGGCCTCGTGGAATGAGTTCGGGAGTGTTTCTTCCTCTGCTATATTTTGGAAGATTTTGAGGAGGATAGGTGTTAGCTCTTCTGTAAATGTTTGATAGAATTCGGCTGTGAAACCATCTGTTCCTGGCCTTTTGTTTGTTGGATGATCTTTAATCACAGTCTCAATTTCATTGCTTGTGATTGGTCTGTCTATATTTTCTATTTCTTCCTGGCTCAGTCTAGGAAGGGTGTGCTTTTCTAAGAATGTGTCCATTTCTTCCAGGTTGTCCATTTTATTGGCATATAGTTGCTTGTAGTAATCTCTCATGATACTTTGTATTTCTGCAGTGTCAGTTGTTACTTCTTTTTCACTTCTAATTCTTTTGATTTGAGTCATCTCCCTTTTTCTCTTGGTGAGTCTGGCTAATGATTTATCAATTTTGTTTACCTTCTCAAAGAACCAGCTTTTAGTTTTATTGATCTTTGCTATCGTTTCCTTCATTTTCATTTATTTCTGATCTGATCTTTATGATTTCTTTCCTTTTGCTAACTTTGAGGTTTTTTCGTTCTTCTTTCTCTAATTACTTTAGGTGAAAGGTTAGGTTGTTTATTTCAGGTGTTCCTTGTTTCTTGAGGTAGGGTTGTATTGCTATAAACTTCCCTCTTAGAACTGCTTTTGCTGCATCCCATAGGTTTTGGGTTGTCATGTTTTCATTGTCATTTCTTTCTAAGTATTTTTTGATTTCCTCTTTGATTTCTTGGTTATTAAGTAGTGTATTGTTTAGCCTCCATGTGTTTGTATTTTTTACAGATTTTTTTCCTGTAATTGATATCTAGTCTCATAGCATTGTGGTCAGAAAAGATACTTGATACTATTTCAAATTTCTTAAACTTACAAGGCTTGATTTGTGACCCCACATATGATCTATCCTGGAGAATGTTCCATGAGCACTTGAGAAGAAAGTGTATTCTGTTGTTTTTGGATGGAATGTCCTATAAATATCAATTAAGTCCATCTTGTTTAATGTATCATTTAAAGCTTGTGTTCCCTTATTTATTTTCATTTTAGATGACCTGTCCATTGGTGAAAGTGGGGTGTTAAAGTCTCCTACTATAATTGTGTTACTCCCTTATTTATTTTCATTTTAGACGATCTGTCCATTGGTGAAAGTGGGGTGTTAAAGTCCCCTACTATGATTGTATTGCTGTCGATTTCCCCTTTTATGGCTGGTAGCATTTGCCTTATGTTTTGAGGTGCTTCTATGTTGGATGCATAAATATTTACAATTGTTATATCTTCTTTTTGGATTGATCCCTTGATCATTATGTAGTGTCCTTCTTTGTCTCTTGTAATAGTCTTTATTTTAAAGTCTATTTTGTCTGATATGAGAATTGCTATTGCAGCTTTCTTTTGGTTTCCATTTGCGTGGAATATCTTTTTCCATCCCCTCACTTTTAGTCTGTATGTGCCCCTAGGTCTGAAGTGGTAGGTTTCTTGTAGAGAGCATATATACTGTTCTTGTTTTTGTATCCATTCAGGCAGTCTATGTCTTTTGGTTGGAGCATTTAATCCATTTACATTAAAGGTAATTATCAATATGTATATTACTATTACCATTTCCTTAATTGTTTTGGATTTGTTATTGTAAGTCTTTTCCTTCTCTTGTGTTTCCTGCCTAGAGAAGTTCCTTTAGCATTTTTGTAAAGCTGATTTGGTGGTGCTGAATTCTCTTAGCTTTTACTTGTCTGTAAAAGTTTTAATTTCTCCGTCCAATCTGAATGAAATCCTTTCTGGGTAGTATTGGTTGTAGGTTTTTCCCTTTCATCACTTGAAATATGTCTTGCCACTCCCTTCTGGCTTGCAGAGTTTCTTCTGAAAGATCAGCTGTTAACCTTATGGGGATTCCGTTGTATGTTATTTGTTGTTTTTCCCTTGCTGTTTTTAATATGTTTTGTTTGTATTTAATTTTTGATAGTTTGATTACTATGTGTCTTGTCATGTTTCTCTTTGGTTTTATCCTGTATGGGACTCTCTGTGCTTCCTGCACTTGACTGACTTTTTCCTTTTCCATATTAGGGAAGTTTTCTACAATAATCTCTTCAAATATTTTCTCAGACCTTTTCTTTCCTCTTCTTATTCTGGGACCCCTATAATTCGAATGTTGGTGTGTTTAAGGTTGTCCCAGAGGTCTCTAAGACTATCCTCAATTCTTTTCATTCTTTTTGTCTTTATTCTTCTCTGCAGTAGTTATTTCTACTATTTTATCTTCCAGGTCACTTATCCATTCTTCTCCCTCAGTTATTCTGATATTGATTCCTTCTAGAGACTTTTTAATTATATTAATGGTGTTGTTCATCATTGTTTGTTTGCTCTTTAGTTCTTCTAGGTCCTTGTTAAACGTTTCTTGTGCTTTCTCCATGCTGTTTCCAAGATTTTGGATCATCTTTACTATCATTACTCTGAATTCTTTTTCAGGTAGACTGCCTATTTCCTTTTCATTTGTTTGGTCTGGTGGGTTTTTACCTTGCTCCTTCATCTGCTGTTTGTTGCTCTGTCTTCTCATTTTGCTTAACTTACTGTGTTTGGGATCTCCTTTTCACAGGCTGCAGTTTCATAGTTCCCTTTGTTTTTCGTGTCTGACCCCCGCAGCTAAGAGTTGTTCAGTGGGTTGTGTAGGCTTCCTGGTGGAGGGGACTGGTGGCTGTGTTCTGGTGGATGAGCCTGGATCTTGTCTTTTTGGTGGGCAAGTCTGCGTCTGGTTGTGTCTTTTGGGGTGTTTGTGACCTTATTATGATTTTAGGCAGCCTCTCTGCTAATGGGTGGGGTTGTATTCCTGTCTTGCTAGTTGTTTGGCATAGGGTGTCTAGCACTGTAGCTTGCTGGTCATTGAGTGGAGCTGGGTCTTGGTGTTGATATGGAGCTTTCTGGGAGTACTTTCGCTATTTGATATTACATGGAGCCAGGAGGTCTCTGGTGGACCAGTGGCCTGAACTCGGCTCTCCCAACTCAGAGGAACAGGCCTGCCACCTGGCTGGAGCACCAAGACCCTGTCAGCCACACGGCTCAGAGGAAAAGGGAGAAAGAAAAAAAGAAAATAGAAAGAAAAAAGTTATTAAAATAAGTTATTAAGTAAAATAAAAAGAAAAAAGAAAGAAAGAAAAAATTAGGAAATAAAATTATTAAAATAAGAAATAAAAAATTATTAAAAATTAAAAAATTAAAAAGTAATAAAAAAAAGAAAAAAGGAAAAAAGACGATAGCAACCAGACCGAAAAACAAATGCCCCAATGATAACAAGTGCTAAAAACTATACTAAGAAAAAAAAAAAGGCCAGACAGAACCCTAGGACAAATGGTAAAAACAAAGCTATACAGACAAAATCACACAAAGGAGCATACACATACAGCACTCACAAAAAGAAAAAAAGGAAATAAAAATCTATATATAAAAGAAAAGAAAAAAAAGGAAGAGAGCAACCAAGTCAATAAAGAAATCTACCAATGATAATAAACTCTAAATAGTAAACTAAGATAAACATAAAACCAGAAACCAGTCGGTCGCATACAGCCAACCCCAAGTCTACAGTTGCTCCCAAAGTCCACTGCTTCAATTTTGGGATGATTCGTTGTCTATTCAGATATTCCACAGGTGCAGGGTACATCAAGTTGATTGTGGAGGTTTAATCTGCTGCTCCTGAGGCTGCTGGGAGAAATTTCCCTTTCTCTTCTTTGTTCGCACAGCTCCTGTGGTTCAGCTTTCATTGGCCCCGCCTCTGCATGTAGGTCACCTGAGGGCATCTTTTGGGAACTCTGAGGTCTTCTGCCTGCATTCAGTAGGTGTTCTATAGGAGTTGTTTCACATGTAGATGTATTTCTGATATTTGTGGGAAAGAAGGTGATCTCCACGTCTTACTCCTCTGCCATCTTGAAGGTCTCTTCCTGCTGCCACTTTTAAGGTATCCATCTTTGTGGTTTCACTTCCTTAAATGTATCTTCAAGACCCCTGGGATCTTGCTGCCTTCCTTGGATGCTCCCCTACAGGGTGTGGACCTCTATTCTCCCCTCCCAGCATTGTTTCTGGAGGGAAATATTTCTCTCTACCTTTGGTTGCCCTCAAAGGCTCAGTGCATTATCACTTTGATGAGTTGAGGATTTTGGCATAGAAGGGAAGAGCCATTGTCTTCCCACATTTTTGGATTTTGCAAAAGTCCTTAAAGCAAGAATTTCTAAGGGGGAGACATTGTTCCTGGAATAAAGGGATCTGAGTATATAGGTTAAACACAGACAAACTGACTTAATACAAAATTTTATTCAATCCAAGTTGTCCATCATTGCACTGGAGACATTCATTCCACAAATACTAAATACTTTCCCTTTGTTAAGCTATGATCCAGACAGTGGAGAGCTAATGGTGGACATGAAACTTGTAGTCTAGTAGAATAACTTCTGATAATGGCAAATACTATGAAGGATAGAAAGCAAAATAATAAAGAGGGAGTGAGGGATGGTGAAACAGAGGTGTGTCTCTGAGGGGTTGACTTTCTGCTGAGACCTGAAACATGAAACTTTCATGATGACCATAAGAGCAGGCCATGTAAATGTCTGTGAGTATCCCAGGCTTTAGCCATACAGGTTCCAGGACCCTCAGGCCATGGAAAAAAATCTGGATTTTATTCCAGTCCCATTAGAAGTATTGGAAGGTTTAAGAAAAATAGACTCAAAGCTAGACTTGGAGCATCAACTTCCTGTATCAGTCTCTACCTCTCAAGAATTTAGGATTTAACTGGAGAGGTCAAACCTGTGCACAATAATAATACAGTTAGGTTTGCCTTAGAGTTTTTGATGAGCTCTCTTTTCTAACATATTTGAATCTCAAAACATCCTCCGAACTGAGCAGGACAGATAAGGAAACTATACATTATTTATACAAATCAGTCCTTGATTCTCATCTTATTCTTCTTCGTACATGATTGCCTTGGGTACTTCTACTGATTCATCAGGAAGCCATTCCTGTCTGGCCCGTACCCCTATTCACTAGCTCCACCCCAAGATATCACTCTACCTTGCATACACTTTTTTACTGCATGAATTCTTCACATATTTGATGGTGTGAGTTTTTAAATTAATGAACTCCCGTGTCAGAGACTATCCTTTTGTCTCTCCCATGCCCTAGATGAACAAAATGGGAATTCAGACCTGTGTGTGTTGAATGAGTGAATGCTAGCTGTGTGGCACTGACTTGTGAAAGGGAGGCAAGATGGACATGGACTGGTGAGTGGAGGAGAGCCTCATGGACAAAGGTACTTGGGTTTGCCCGTGGAGATGAGAGGGGAGCACTCCAGGTAGGAGCTCCAGGTGAGCAGAGGCTCCTATCCCTACTGAGCGTGTTGTGTGTGAGTGGGGCAGGTGAAGGGCAGTGGGGTAAGAGTGTGCCCCAGGGGGCAGTTCATGCCCAGGAGCAGAAGTTATATGGCTGGAGAGGGAGCTGGGCCCATATGGCAGAGGGCTGTGAATGCCGGGATTTGGAGTGGGAATTTAGTGGGTAGGGAGTGAGGAGAGCCAATGGGGATTTCTGAGTGATGATGAAGCACATAGGAAGCTTGAGCTGATCCTTGAGGACCTCAAGAACGAAAGAGAGAAGCCAGTATGTGTGAGAGAAGCCAGGAGGGATTTTTCACAGTTTGGGCTTCAGGTAATAAGTTCTCAGGGGAAGGTGGTGGGAATGGGAGGGGAAGGCACAGAGAGGGGACAGAGCATTGGATGGCCTCCCACGCCAAAGGGAGCCTTCACTGCCCCTGAGGAAGTTGGTGTGATTTACCTGTGGATGCAGATTCTAGTTCTGCCACTCACTGGGCTGTTTTGAGGATTGGGAGAAAGAACATATTTAAAGTGTCTGAACGAAGTGTGTTGAGCAGGTGGCATCTATTACTTATCACCAGGAGTAGAAGTCTGAGCACTTCTGCGCACAGCATCTTGGTATTAGAGTCGCCAAGGAAAACACAACACAGTTAAGCACTGGATGGAACAATGCTTTACTCACATAGAAAAAAGACAGAGCAAGATCGACTTCAGTAGTGGGTGTCAGTCCCCTGTAGTCAGTAAGTTCATCCTGGCACCTGATGCAGGGCCATTGGCCTGTATGCACCCATCCTGTTCTGCAGTAAAAGAACCCTATCCCAGGGACTTCCCTGGTGGCACAGTGGTTAAGAATCCACCTGCCAGTGCAGGGGACTGTGGTTTGATCCCTGGTCTGGGAAGATCCCACATGCCGTGGAGCAACTAAGCCTGTGCGCCACAACTACTGAGCCTGTGCTTTAGAGCTTGAGAGCCACAACTATGGAAGCCTGCACGCCTAGAGCCCATGCTCCACAACAAGAGAAGCCACCTCAGTGAGAAGCCCGTGCCCTGCAACGAAGAGTAGCCTCCACTCACCACAACTAGAGAAAGCCTGCGCGCAGCAACGAAGACCCAACACAGCCAACATTAAATCAATCAATCAATCAATCAATCAATCAAACCCCATCCCTTCCCTGCAGGAGTGGGCTGGTCAGGTGCCATATGAGACAACCTTTAAGCAGAACAAAGGAACACACATGGAGGCTGAACAGGGAATACTGTTCCCACACAACGTGATAAGCCCAGCATAGGCTGTGAGTGGCTTCTTATCTCTTGCTAAGGAAGTACTCCAGGCCCAAGAAACACTGCATGCCTTAGACTGCCTTCCCAACAGAGAACCATCAATATACACCTGCTGATGGGTTGGTATGGTGATTAACAACTTGGACTTTGAAGTCCGACCTGGGGTTGGGTTTAATTTGTAAGCTTCACAAGAATAGAGCTGTGTTTTCCTTGTTCATTTTGGCTCTTCTGGAGGGCCTGCCCCAGTGCCTGGTATGTGGCTGGTGATGCATAAGTAAATGAACCCTGGCTGCATTGCTTACTAGCTTCATGCCTTTGGGCAAATTACTTAATCTCAGTCCTCATCTTTAAAATGGGGAGAATAATAGTAGCTAATTGATAAGATTTTGGTGAGAATTAAATGAATTAATATAATAAATATAAAGCACTTAGCAAAGTGCCTTGCACAGTCAATGTCAGCATCTTGATTATTATTAATGTTATTTATTAATCTGAAACGAGCATTGGGGTTTATGGGAAAGAGAAAAGGACCTAATAAATTAATTGCACTAAGGAAATGTCAGCCCCATTGGAAATGAATGTTTTGAACATTGTAATGTTTTGAATCACTGAGTCCTGCATGTCTCCCCATTCTGAAAATTTTGGGATTCACATGTACACTCAACTTTATTTGCAAATGATGGAGTCACAGATTATCTAGTCAAAGTTATAAAGGGTCATTCTGGTTTTTCACAGTGTTGGTAACTTCCCAACTGCAAAGAATGGATTTTTGTGTCAGATCTTTTGGCAGTGACTTGGCATGTTTTCATCAGCTAATTCAAGTAGTCATCACACTTCCCTGGGCATTTTGAATGCTTTCAACATCATAATTACTCACTCATTTTAATCTCTAGTGCTTCAACAAACACCATGGTAACTACTTAAAGGGAATTTTTAAAGGAGGGAGCACATTGTCCTAAGCCCTCTGGGTATTGTGTGAAAAATGAAGTGGACAAATGGGCAACCCAAAGCATGGCATTTTATTGACACCCACTTGGGGGAAATCTGTGAAATATGGGAATTCGACATTGCAAAATTATCTTTGAAGAGTCTAAGGAAATGAGTCTTCATGGGTAATATACATTACACTCTTTGGCAAACTACCTGTCTCTGAAGTACACACACAGAATGCACTTATAATGTATTTATAATGTGCTTATGGTTTATTGATCTTTCACTGTGCAGTATTCCTTAACAAGGTGACCTACTGGAAATTTATTAATGAACTGTATCTACATAAATAAACCAGAATTAAAGATGCTTAATAAATGTATTATAACTAAGTACTTAATAAATAAAAGGGATTTTCATGCCCATGTGAATATGACAGAATGGTTTGTGAACTAAAGCCTTGATCAAGTATAGTTTTCTGATCATTCCAACTACTATTGTTAATCAATCTTATCAGCTCCATTCCATCTAGGTGGTGGTACCATCAGCTGAATGAGCTAGTGGTATAGATATCAGAATCAGACAGAAATTGGTTTATTCCCTGGCTCTACCTCTTAGCTGTTGTAGCCTTGTGCAATTATCTCATTTCCCTAAGACTTTTTTCTCTTCTGTAATGTAGGGATAATATTACCTAAGTTGTAGGTTTATTCTGAAGATAAATGAGATCAGGTTTGTAAAAAAAATGCTAAGCACAGAGAGCATGGCATTTAGTAAATGCTCGGAGAAGAGAAGCGTTATATGATCTTTATTGCTAGAGACAGAGAAGTACATTGTTTGTATTACAAAAGTATGGGTAGATCAAAGTATGCTGGGGCGTCTGTGAAGTGAGGGTAGCAACGGTCTGTGAATGTTTCTATCACTTGCATAAATAGAACATAAGTGTTCAAGACTGGTCACCTGATCTTATGGAAGAGTCCCAGGAAGCCGGACTGTCCAAATCTTTTCATCCTGCCAGAATGAGTGCCGTTATAGAGTCTATGTCAATCTCAACAGAAAACAACTTACTAACAGTGTAAAAAGTTGGCTAATCAAATAGCTATTAAATAGATGCTTTGACTGCCAAAATATATGATGCCAACCCATTGGTTTGGCAACCATTTTTTAACTTAATTGACTGATTTTTGTGGGTTGAATTGGCTGCTATTACATAGATGTAGCCATCAGCCTGGTATATATTTATATAAGAAATGTGTATATTTAACTTATGGTAGAGGGACAAATAAGAAATTATAGCAAAACAGTAGTTATTAAATTCATGCCAAATGCTTGTCAAATAAAAGACAAGGGATTGATATTGGTGTGGGGGGAAGAGAAGGAAATACATTAATAAGTAAAAAAGGTTGCTGCTATTCCAACTATCAGTCTATTGGATTTATACAGATTTTTGAATCCCATAAATCTATCTATTCACCAATTGTTATAAACAGTTGAAAATGTTAATTGATTGGTAAGATGATTCTCTATGTTCAGAATTTCCTTGGACAAAAAAAGCAAACAAATGCTGGATAATTTCTGTTTATTTTATTCAGGGTCTCATGTTTCTTCATCATCTTTATTCAATACAGAAAAAAAAAAAGAAATAAATTTTGGAGCTATACTAGGCTTGGCTCTATGTATAAAAATAAATGACTGCTTTAAGGGCCAGAAGACAAGGTGATATTATGTGGTTAATTTGCTCAGTTATGAAAGGACCTCCAGGGTATTAGGTTATGAAAAACAGTGGTTATTTTGAGAGAAAGTGGAGCCAGATTGGGTGGATTTTAAACACTTTCCAACATGTTTAGTATTGGATGTGATCTCCAGGTCGGGTGGGGGCAGAGGCTGTGTCCCATTGACTGCTCTGTCCACTTTGGGGAAATGCTCCTTCCTCTGACTCTATTCTGAACACGGGCATTTCTCTAGATTGCTTTCTTGGAAATGGAAACGGAAAATGGCAGCAATAATAGGTTTTAAGTTGCTTGGCAGTGAATCATGCCATTTTATAAATTCATCTCCTTACACTTTATTTCCTTGCTGCAAGATAATTTAGATGAATGTCAGCAAGGGAAAAAGAAAGTGATTGGTGATTCCACCTCCCCCAGTAAAACAAATTCCTAATTTTCTGTCTTTTATCTTTTGCCATTCTTTTGTGCTCCTCTTTGGCCTTGTCAAAACATATCGTTCAGTTAGAGACTAAAAATATTTTCCCATCGATTGGGGTTATTGATTTTTTTTAATCTGTACTTTGGCTTGAAGAGCACGGGTGAAGGGTGAAGGTTCACCAGCTTAGTCTGCCGTTTTATCTGAACAGCAGAAGAATGTATTGGCAGCAGATTTGATTTACCTTGTTGGGCAGTTGTAGACACTTCAGCCACTGAAGACAACACTCTAGCATGTCCTGCTGCAGCTGTCTTTTTTTTTTTTTTTGGTTCCCAGGAATTCCTGAATGATCCACCTTCCTATTGATTTTATCTCTCTATTTCCAAGGCAGAGTATTTTTTTTTTCTTTTTAGGGTTCCAAATTAGGCCTCTTGGTGATGTCATCATGCTTTCTGAACTCATGGTAAACAAAACAGGATTCATGTGTCTGCTGGGTTTGGCCACTCTGCCCAGTTGGCTTACAGTCTTGGATCATGTCCATTCACAATGTCACAGCAGAATCCGATGTGACTGGATCAAATGTTCTGAAGTCTCCCATCTCCCCATCACAGCTGCTCAGACACACGTGCTCAGGGTAGTGTTTGACTCCTAATCTGAGTCCTAAGATGGCACATAAAACTTCCTAATGAACGCCAGTTGCGTGGAAGGTGACACCATAGACGTTGTTGGAGAGGAAGAACAGTGTTGTGACTGGGATTATGGCTTCTTTCTATTACAATCCCAGTCTTAGTGCTTGCCAGCTGGGTGGCCCTGAGAAAGTTACCTAATATCTTAGTGTCTGAGTTTTTTTCATCTGTAAAATGGGATAGAAATTCTATCTATTTCATCAGGTGGTTGTAGCTTCACGTGAATAAACATATATAAAAGTCCTAGAACAGGGCCTAGTACACTGGAAGTTTTCACTAAATGTCAGCTATTGCTATGATTATTGACAAGGAAGCTGAGACTGGTGTGTGGGGGGGCTGGGGGGTGGGTGGTTAAGAAACACAGAGAAGTTCACACAGAGGAAGAAAGAAAAAACCGACTCTCAGAATCAGGGATTTGGGGTCCAGTGCCACAGCTGACTTCCTGATTGCTGCCACAGTTCTGACCATGTGGCCTCAACCACTTGGTTGGTTCCTTCTTGTATTGGGTGTGGAGGCTCTTGGATGAAACTTGAGGTGGGGCTGCTGGACTCACCCTGCTCTGGGCAAAATCAGTTTGTATTTTTGGTCTTGCCTTTGTGTGGCGGTGGCACTTTACCCTCACTTAGGGCTCAGTCCCACTCAGAACCTAGGACCACCATTCAACCTGAGGCCCAGAATACTTAATACCCAGAGGACAGGCCTCCCTCAGAGAGGAAACACTGTGGTGAGAACAGTGGTTCTAGAACTTCAATGTACATAGAATCACCTACAGAGAACCTGATTCGGGACTGCTGGGCCTGTGTGTTTAACACGTGTCTCAGGTGACTTGGATGCAGGTGGTCTCCGTCTACACTTTGAGAAATGTTGATACAGTAGAAAGAGCTTGGGCTCTGGACACGGACAGACTTGGCTTTGAATTTGCTCATCAGTTATGCTATGTGGGCAAGTCATCTAATCTCTCTGAGCCTCAACTGTGAAGTACACAGTGAACTAATAATATATTGAAAGTATTTAGCACAGTGCCTGATACGTAGGATGTGCTCCGTAAATGATAAAATTCCCATCCCCTTTCCTGGTTCTATTTGCTGTCTTGGACTCCAGAGAATTTTACACTTGGAATTAATTTGTCTTAACTTCTTACTCAGTCATGCCTGTTTTTGATTTCCTGTCTGAACGGCACCTGCTCTTACTATCCCCTTGTAAAAACGTTCCTGTCTAGATAAGGTTGACCTTATTCCTACAACCCTTGGCTCTTTCTTTTAGTTATCTGTCCTCAACGACATCTTAGTGGCATTCCCACATCTGGGTTGGGTCTTTGGGCAGCTTCGCAGACTAGAGTTCCCTTTGCCTTTCCTTGGCCAGCAGGACTTTGGATATAGTAATGCTGGAGCCATATCTCTCCTCTGTCTGCAGCTAAAGCATCTCTTTCCTCAACCGTGGTTTGGTTCCTAATGTTGGCATTTCTTGCCTGTTCCATCCACCCCTCAGTAACTAAGAGCCAGGTGCTCCCGTGATCTGACCCACAGAGGACAAATCAGCTAACCAGCTCAAGTTAGCAGATATATCAGCTTGTAATTGGTCAACAACATTTTTAAATTCTTAATATCTACACCTGGCTAGATGCTCAAGGCTGTGATTTATGTGAAACTGAAGGCATTAAATTAAACTAATGTCAAAATAGTTGTTCACCTTGATCTCTTCACTCAGACACACAATCAGTTGTGAGTATAGGGAAATGTCGTATCATCTATTTGGTCAGTTCTGTCCAAATGGTAGTTTTCTATAAACATGGTCTTTAGCTTTAATAGACCTAAAGACCTATTGGCCAAAGGAAAGTAGAAGAATGCTGGTCCTATAAGCAGGTACCATGTGGGACTGCCACTAACACAAGACACAAAGCAAAGGCTTGTTAGGAATAAGGTCAACACCATTAAACCAGGAATGAACTGTCAAATTTCAAACAACCCAATGGAGAGCTAGAAAAATATCCCGGAAATATGTTTACTATAAGGTGTAGATAAAGCGATATGCTCTTACATTATATTAGAAATGGAGATAATACTCTCAGTAGGTCATTGGATTTAGGGACTAACCTAAATCTAGAATGATTTCATATGAAGATCCTTAACTAATTATATCTTCCAAGACCCTTTTTCCCAATGAGGTCATATTCTGATGTTCTGAGTGGACATGAATTTTGTGGGGACACTGTTCAACCAACCCATTATAGCACACAGGGCTAGCAGGCTTAATACAGCTCTAACATATGCTGAAAATTCAGAATCAGGGCAGTGAGAGGCTCTCTTCCTGTCTCTGTTTCATGCTACTGTGAGAGCCTTCAGAGCAGGGACTTGTGTAGAGAGGCTTGCATGGCAGTTTAGTAAATATTTTATGAAAGAGTAAACCAGGGATGGCAGGTCAGGACTCAGAGAAGGACCTTGAGTTTGAAGCTGTTCTCAGAAATATCCATTTCTACTTCTTTCATGGCCATTTTACTGTGCTATGAATAGTCAAAACTGTGAGTCGACTTTTGTGGCTATGTGGACCATTTGGATCACAAATAGTTAATCCACTACAAAAACAATTTCCCTGTTGGAGGCAGATAAAAGCAGAATTGCATGCAGTGTGGTAGTGTTCTGAGAAGAGGGAACATCCAGATGTACCTTGGTGAAGACATGCACTGAAACAGTGTTAATGCATTAAAAAGGATGAGCTGTGTCAATGAGCAGGGGGAGAACTGGTATGATTAGTTAAATTCATAACAAATTTAGTTGACTGGCAGTAGTTGGGAAGGAAACTCAAAATGAATAAATTCATTGACTGTTTTTAACCCTTTAAAAACAAGATAGATTCACACATCTTGAGTGATTTAAAGCTATAGTCACAAAGTGACGAACAGGCGCATAAAGACAGAAGCATTCGGTCCATTTGGGTATGGACCTTCTTACTAGTTCCAGAAAATTGACCTATTTTATTGCATCCTTTTTACAACCAATTCCAGGTGGCTGAATTGAGTATATTTTTCATTCTGACTTGTTGACTTCTGGCCCATTAAGGCAGCCAATCCAATTAGGCAGGTTTTCTGTTGCTTCGCCTCCTGACAGAGCATCTGATTGGCTCACAGCTCTCACTAAGTGACAGGCCTTCCACAACTGTAGATTATCTTTCTTAAAGGGATCTTATCTCCTGTTCTCCCTTTAAAATGCCTGTATTTTTTTCTGGTTATGCTTAGGCTTGGGTTTTAGAGAGCTTCTCTTTCAAGTTCTTGAGTTTGGATGTTTGGGGTTAGGACCTAGGCTGAATGAAATAAGCTGGGTTGCCAGGGTGCACATCTGGATGCAGTGTTGGGATTATCAACTGTGGCAGGTTGAATCATGGTCCCCCCCAAAGATATTCACGTTTTAATCTCTTGAACCTTATATGGCAAAAAAAAACTTTGAGGATGTGATTAACCTAAGGATCTTGAAACGTGGAGATTATCCTGGATTGTCCAGGTGGGCCCTAAATGAAATTACATGTATCCTTATAAGAGAGAGATTTGATACCGACACACACAGAAAGAAAGCCAGGTAAAGGAAGAAGAGGGACGAGCCTGAGAAAGCAGATGTTAGGCCACTGGCTTTGAAGATGGAGGAAGGGGTCGTGAACCAAGGAACACAGTTTAAGAAGCTAGAAAAGGCAAGGGAACAGGTTCTTCCCAAGAACCTCTGAAGGGAGTGTGGCTCCGGCAGCACCAGTAAAAGTGATTTTGGACTTCTGGCCTCTAGAACAGTGAACGAATAAATTCCGTTGTATCAAATTTGAGGTAATTTATTACAGCAACCATATCAAACAAGACCATCCCTGCCAGGACTAAATCCCTGGTTCTGAGAAATGTACCTTGCAGGCAGATGGACTCCAGCCATACTATCCTTCATGTATGTGTCTACTTTTATATTTTCAAGGATAATTTTGAATGTGGTTTTTGACCTTCAACCTTAATCTGAGATATTGTTTGAAAATACTTGATGAGGTTTGTTGGGTTAAAAATGAAAGGCTTTATAAACCTGCTACATAGCAATCCAGCTTCCTTGGACTATTAAAACTTTTAATATCAAGGTCATCCAACCCTGAGGTTACTTATTAACCCTCATTATCATTTAACTACATGGACACTTAGTACATCACGTACCTGCTCCTTCTCAAAATTATCTCCTTCCTTGGAACTGCATTCTTTGTCAGGGTTCTCTAGAGAAACAGAACTAAAGGAATATCTGTCTATCTATCTATCTATGTAATTTAGTTATGTATATATGTTTATTATAAGAAATTGGCTTACATGATTGTAGAGGTTGACAATTTCCAAGACCTAGAGTTGGCCAGCTGGGGACCCAGGTGAGCTGATGGTATAAATCCATTCTGAATGCTGGCAGACCCAGAAAGAGCTGATGTTTCAGTTTGCATTTGAGGGTGGCAAAGAACCCATCCCAGCTAAGGCATTCAGGCAAGAGGAGTTCCTTCTTACTTGCGGGAGGGTCAGTCTTTTTTTTTTTTCTATTCAAGCCTTTAATAAATTGGGCCACCACTAGTAGGATGGGCAATCTGCTTTATTCAGTCTACCAATTCAAATGTTAATCTCATCCAGAAATACCCTCACAGACCCACCTAGAATAGTGTTTGACCAAATATCTGGGTACCTTAAGGACCTACTCCAGTTGACACGTAAAATTAACCATAACATTTGTCTTATCTGCTTTTCTGCTTATTTTCCCTACAACTTTAGTTTTATTCTTATCCCTAAATGTGGAAATCCTTCAGAGCTGAAGTCACCCGCCTCTATTCTTCCTCTCTAAACAGTTCCTTGACAGGCTTTTTCCCTCACACATCTTCAGCTCCATCCCCATCCATAATCTGATACTGAGCAAGTAAAACTTAGCCCTATTAAAATAAAAAAATCTCAAAATTGTACCAAATTTCCCACCCTTTAGATGTCCATGATTCTTGCAGTGGTGTCACCATTGGTCCAGGAACCCAGGCTCAAAACCATGAAGGCATCATTGAATCCACCCGTTTTTTTCCTTTTCATCGAAAAAACCAACTCTCCTTGATTCTTCTTCAAAAGTTTTTCTTACAGTGCTCCCTTCCTTCTGCCTACCTGATAATTCCATCCCCCAGCAGTGCTGTTGCTGCTGTCCCCAGTCAGATTGTATGTAATAAGCACTTCCTTCTGTGCTAGGGCTGTACTAAGCAGTTTGCATATATCATCTCATTTATTTGTCCCCGCAAATCCTTTAAAGCAGGTATTATTATCCCATATTTTACAGTTGAGAAGCTGAGGTTTAGGGAGTTTAAGTGATCTGTGTGAGGTTTCCTAGCTAGTTAAGTAGCAGAATGAGAATTGAAACCCTAGCCTACCCGAGTCTACAGCATGCATTTTTAAAAAAAATTGAAGTACAGTTGATTTACAATATTGTGCCAATCTCTGCTGCACAGCAAAGCGACTTAGTTATACTCATATAGACATTTTTTTTTTTTTTTTTGCGGTACGCGGGCCTCTCACTGTTGTGGCTTCTCCTGTTGCGGAACACAGGCTCCGGACGCGCAGGCTCAGCGGCCATGGCTCATGGGCCCAGCCGCTCTGTGGCATGTGGGATCTTCCCGGACCGGGGCACGAACACGTGTCCCCTGCATTGGCAGGCGGACTCTCAACAACTGCACCACCAGGGAAGCCCTCTTTTTTTTTAATATTCTTTTCCACTATGGTTTATCCCAGGAGATTGGATATTGTTCCCTGTGCTATACAGTAGGACCTTGTTGTTTATCCATTCTAAATGTAATAGTTTGCACCTACCAACCCCAAACTCCTAGTCCATCCCTCTCCCTCCCCCCCTCCCCCTTGACAACCACAAGTCTGATCTCTGTGTCTCTAAGTCTGTTTCTGTTTTGTAGATAGGTTCATTTGTGCCATAATTTAGATTCCACATATAAGTGATATCATATGGTATTTGTCTTTCTCTTTCTGACCACAGTATGCATTCTTAAAAACTCTTTTATAGTGCCTCTCTGCACTTTCTAATATTTCTGTCAACTCACGTTTCTGCCTGGAATCATTCCTAGTTCCAGTATTTTCTATAATCACTGACAGTAAAATCTAGAAACATGACATTTGTCAGTTTCTTTCCCTGCTCAAAAACCTTCAGTGGCTCCAAATTGCACAGAGAAATTAATTTCAGTCAAGGCTCCCTAACAGACATATCTCCTCACCCCTTTCTGCTTCACTACTTACCCCCATTGCACTTAGTTTTTTGTACATATTTCCATTCTTTGATTCAGGGTCTTCCTTATATCTGGTGCAGTTGTAACTACCTGACTACCCCACTGATTCATTTCAATGCATCCTTCCACATCCAGTTCATATATATATTTATTTATTTATTTATTTATTTATTTATTTATTTATTTATTTATTTATTTATTTTTGCGGTATACGGGCCTCTCACTGTTGTGGCCTCTCCCGTTGTGGAGCACAGGCTCCGGATGCACAGGCTCAGCGGCCATGGCTCACGGGCCCAGCCGCTCCGTGGCATGTGGGATCTTCCCGGACCGGGGCACGAACCCGTGTCCCCTGCATCGGCAGGCAGACTCTCAACCACTCCGCCACCAGGGAAGCCCCAGTTCATATATTTTTTAACCTGGAAAAACAGCCCAGAAACTCCACACTTTTATTTTCCCCTCGTAGAACTAAACGTTTGTCCCATAACTTTAGTGAGCATTTGACTCATTGTATTAATATTTAGTTACCAACTTGTCTTCCTGATGGTGTAAAATTTTAATTCTGAAATGCTGGCAAATGTGGATTTGATTAGGACAGGGATGGCATCCTACTCATCCATGAATTGCACCTCCAGATCTCTTCTGTTCCCCCTGAGGAGTAAATCAATCATTCCTTCCTTTGCTAGGGGTGTTTGTGATTGACAGTTCTCAGCTGGGTCTCTTTTCTTGAATTGCCTCTAGCTGAAGAGAGCAGCCCGCATCCAGTGACTGGCCAGTATAGGTGTTACGAAGGTCTGGCTCCTTGCTTCAATATGGGGTAGCTCTGAAGGGCCATCCCAACTCCAGAGCTCCTTGTGCGATTGATGGAGTCGTTTGTTGTCGCTTCATTGCTCTTACACTTTCTCCTCTGTCTAGTCATGCTTCCTGCCCTCCTCCACAGGTGCTGATCTTCAGAGCGTTTCCAATACACTTTCTACACACAAATCTCCCTTTCAGCATTTATTTCCCAGGGACCCTGACCTATGACAGGGAGGTCTACACCTGGCTGACAGCAGTATCTAGCTGAGTGACAGCAGGAGGTTGCGAGGTTACTGTTTAGGATGTGAGCTTTTTCTTATTCTTCTGTTTCCACTACAGTGCTCTTGCCCTGCCTCTGTGTCACAAGGTTGGACTTTCTTTGGTTCAGTTTCTCCATAGAATAAACTTCTCTGTGGGGTAAGAGAAGGCTGGTTACTTGGTGGTTTGGGAGGGAACCTGGGAATCTGAATGCCTCTTATACTAACATTCATCTACTTGTCCTGTTTTCAGTCCCCCTTTATTCCATGGCACCTGGGGTCTCTAATTCCTGAAACTTCCCAGGTTCTGTTGGGAGAACTAGCTTATTTCTTATTCTCTGTAGGTATTTAGTTGTCAAAATGTTCACCTCTGTTAATTCCTCCAATTACTTTCCAACTTCCCCCAATTTTTTCCTATCTCTCACTTGTGTTGTCTCTTTCTCATTTTCTTTATACTTGAAGGTTTTTAAATTTTTACATTCTTTCACTCTCATTTTAGTGGAGCTTCTGGAGGAACCAGGGTTGAGCACAGGTGTAAAACATGCCCTGTTTAACCAGGAGTATGGGAGGTTCATGTTTTTTTGCCAGTTTTGGAACATCTTGATTTTATTTTAAAAGTAAGGTAGTGGTTTCTTAAGGCATTTGTGGCATTTTTATTTGAAAAAATATTTTTATTTATTAAGGGAAAAATTTGATGTGGATGCTATGTGGAGTAGTGGGTTAAAGACACCATATTTTCATTTGCCAGAATAGTGGGAAGGGCTTCATCAGCCCTAGTCTGTCACCCAGGCATACACAGGATGAGGGCCTCTGGCCAAGACTGAGACTTCCCTTCAATATGCCTAAGTATCCAGAGAAAAATGGAACCTTTGTTCAATCACCCAGATGTTTTTTTTTGCATGTCAAGAACCATCCGGAGATGCCTAAGTATCTGAATATTTGGTGTGCTGTTGACAACGTATCTGTATGACTGCCTGAATTTCTCTCACCTAATTTTGGTATTTGGCCTCATGGAAATGCAGCCAAAGACTGACTAACTGCATCACTGGATGTGTCAATTACAGTGGGATCTGAGGGTTGTAAATTAATGAGCATTTTTTTTTCATGTGTTTGACACCCTCAGTCACATTTTGGTTCATGTTTAGTCCATGTTTTGGGAACACAAGAGCGTTTTTGAAAAGATAAGGACTAATTTCTGGAGAGTGGGCATGTGTACTGGAGGTGCTCTGCTCTGCTGCAGCCTGCCAGTCAAAATCTGCCAGCAATGTCATTCAAGGTCACAGACCCAGTGACCCGCCAATCAAAGTCAGCAGGGCTGTTCATGTTCACTTGTCAGTGTTGGAAAGAGGTCACTCTCTCTGGTCTGGCTAGTGTGTGAACAATGAGAGTATTTCAGTGGTTGGAAGCACATTCTGCTGCCTACCCCCTGGCAATTTGAGGATGCTTGCCAAGGTTTTTCCTATCCTACAGGGATACAAGGCAGGATAGTGGAAAAAGCCAACAGTATTAAAAAAAAAAAAACTGAGTTATGGATTCTGAATTCCGCAAGCAAACCTGATAGCTAATTTAGTACATAGCTTTGTTTTCTTTTATTTGCTTAAAATCTGTCTATAAGAAAGGATAGCATAAAGAAAAATTAGAAATATAACTTTAGAGGAACAACTATATCCTAGTTAAAAAAAGAATTAACTTAAAAAAAAGAAATATAACTTTAGATATCTCTTTTAAACATTTTGTACTTGGTATTCAGTTTGCTTTTGCTTAAAATCTGTCTATAAGAAAGGATAGCATAAAGAAAAATTAGAAATATAACTTTAGAGGAACAACTATATCCTAGTTAAAAAAAGAATTAACTTAAAAAAAAATATAACTTTAGATATTTAAAAAGAGATATCTCCTTTAAACATTTTGTACTTGGTATTCAGTTTGCTTTCTTGACTTAACTCAGCTAATCATTATCTTGTCTAATTTTTACCATACAGAGATAAGCTTTGCATTTTATGAAAAAAATGACAAATTTTAGGATGTGCTAAGATCACAGAATAAAGCTTGGAAAATTTCAGTTTCAGGATCTGGAAGACAAAGATGATAGGAACATAGTTTACTATTTCAGTAGGGTCTCCATGGTTTTCCAAAATTGAGCCCTCTCTGAGGGCAAAGGGACAATTCATCATAATCCAGAATATTTGCCATTCAAATTTTTTTCAGCAGCAGCAATACTGTGGTGGGCAGATGTTCAAAGTTTATTCAGGGGACCTTCTCGATGGCAAAACCTCCAAATGAGTCATGCTCTGAATGTTTTGCTTCCCCATGGTAAAATAACCAGATATTTAGGTATATCCACATGCTCAGCCTTAGAGACGCTCTTTGGCTAAAATGTCCAGAAGTCATCAGTACGTCATATAGATGCCAGTGAAAGCAGCTGCTCTAGTCATATTTTTATTTTATTAAAATATATTAACAATAGAGTTTTAAAAGGCCACAGAGATAAAACCCTAAAGTGAGGCAAAGTGTATATAAACTAGGTGTGAGCACCAGATAGATAATTTTTCAAAATTTGTAGAACAGTCAATGGGAAATACATATTTAGAGTGGTGCCATAGAGCATGAGGCTTTAGGGATGGGAAGGTCTTTGGGGTTCAAGCCTCTCACTTTATGGGTGGCGGCATTAGAGAGACTTGTGGAAGAGGCACAAATAGTTAAATGCAGAGACAACTCCTGGACCTACATTTGAGTCTGGGCCTCCTTGTCCTCTACCAGGCTCTCTTCTAATCCGCCTGGGAAGGCTTATGGTGGAGGTGAGTGTTCTGAAGCTGCTCCAGAGTCTTTATGAACTGGAAGGGAAGTGGATGTAGTGTGAAGATGCTCAACAGAGGCTCGAGCCGTTTAGGTGAAGGGAGCACTTGGTAAGTTACATGGGAGAACAAGGGCCCTGGGGTTGCAGAAAGAGTTGGTCAGAAAAGAGAGGATGCTCAGAATTATCCAGTGAAGCAAAGCATTCTCTTTAAAATGGCTGTACCACCTCTCAATTTTGGATTAGAAATATTCTTGGCTGTCAGTAGCAAAAACTTTTTACTGGTAAGTCAATGTTTTGAGGGTGACAGACTCTAGACATAGAAAATACTTGATTTCAGCTTTCCGCTTTGGCTGCCTTATTTGATAGTAGAATATAGGAGTGAGATATGTGGGCAAGGAGGTACAGATCATATTTTCCTTCCCTTTCTCTGATACCCTGATAAACACCCCTAGGCTTGGAGGAGAGATTCAAATCCATGAAGACAAAAGAGGAGTGATTCAAGCGTGACTAGTTTCTTTCACAGATGTGAAGGGGGCTGGCCAAGAGGCACAAGGCAGCCAATTTTCACCTCTGACAGCTGCCGAGGACATCAGCTTCCTAATGGCACCCCTTAATTCCTCTGAGGCCAGGGTGTCCTTTGAACTCAGTGGTTGTTACACTTCCAAAACTAAGCTGAGAAGGGTAGCAACCTGCAAATTTTGCTGGCCCCTGAGTAGACAATTATCAGGCCATTAAGGCCTTAAGCTAAGGACTTAGGGTTCTCTTATCTTCTCTGACCTACAAACCAGTAGTTACTCCCAGATGACTTATACACACGTGCGCACGCTTGTGTGTGTGTATTCATGAGACAGAAAAAGAGAAGGGCATTTACATGCCAAGAGCTTCTAGAGTGGCAGCAGGACATTTCTGGGAAAGCCTAATGCCTTAATTCAAAGGATGCTTACAGTGGGAGTAAGGACTATTGCGCTGGGGAGGATTTTCTGTGAGGGACTTTTGTTATGGCTGGATCTCAGGGCTGGGTGAATGCAAGGAGGCTGTAAACTGCAGGGAGCTTGAAGTCTGACTTTGAAGGTGGTTTCAGTTCCTGGGGATTCACTGGCCAAGCATTTGTGGAACTTCAACTCCAGTGGATGAGGTAGCAGGGGTGTTGTCCTCACTACTCCATACCCAAGCCACTTGGCATGAGGTAATGATGGGGGGGGCAGGTGAAGATTCAAGCCTGGGAAGTCTGTGTCAGTGGAAACCTTCCACACGGTGGTTAAGGAAGGCACTTGGAAAACTTCAGTATAGTAGGGAATTGGCTCTTAGATAAGGAAGTAGCCAGGGATATAGCAGGTGTTAAGTGGTCTGGTTAGGCAAAACCTAAAAGCAGGGAGCCTGTGAGTTCAAGACAGTTAAATTAGGGCAGTGCCTGCAGAATGGCCAGTGCCAGGAAGGCCAAGTGAGCAGCGGCAGCTGGTGCAAGGGTGGGGATTACTATCAGAGGCCAAAATTCGAGTAGAGCTGAGGCGACAGAGCAGAGAGCCCAACTGGGTTAGGCTAGCCCTACAGCCAGTCAGGTACCCTGGACAGCTCCCAGATGCATGTCTGCTGACAATTTCCTCTGCAGCTTCATCCTTTAAAGAGGCTTTATGCTAGACTTATCGTCTGTACGGGACAAGGACTTGTCTTCAGAGAATTACTCTCATTACTTTGAAGTTCAACCCTAGAAGAAAGAGGCCACATCTTCTGGCCTGATAGACAGATCTCCAGTTTGTTTGCTCATTCATTCATTCATTCATATTCAGCAAAAATATTAAATACCACTATGTATCAGGCCCTCCCCTGGCAGCAAAAGGTATAACAATGAATGAGACATAGGTTTGCACAGGAGCTGGCAGTTATTGGGGGAGGTAGACTAAGGAAATAAATAAACATCAGTGATAGATAGTGAGGGCAGTGATAGAGATGTACATAATAAATTATGGAAACACATGGAAGTCACATATAATCCTGAAAGATAGTCATGAATGGTTTCCTGGAGGGAGTGATGTTTGAGTGGTGTGTCTTAATTAATGGGAGCAGTTATCCAGAGGAAGGAAGGGAAAGGAGCAGGGAAAGAAAGCAAGGGCATTGCAGACAATGGAGCCAGCATAAGCAGTGGCCAAAAGGCAAAACCAGCACAGAACAAATGTAAGGTGTTTTTGGAACAAGGCTTATAAGATGTATAGGGTTAAGTGAGCTCATCTTGGCGGCAGGGAAGATTTATTTTTATCAATAATGATGTGTTCATCCTCTCTCTTGGATTATGCTTAGCCTGAGACCAGGACACCAACATCTCACTAGGGACAGGCAAAAGCTTTTTTAAATCCAGATGAGTTGGTGAGACATACTGAGCCTGCATGGGTGGTCCTCATTTGCCCCAGCATCAACCATTAACAGAAACAACTCATGTACATCTGGGAACAATCCCTGCCAAATGTCTCTATTGACTGCTGTAACTACTGGCAGGCTCTTAGAAGCTCTACTGCCCTGTTCTTGGTGTGGCAGGGAAAGAATAGAATTTCAGCCAGACTCTGAAAGGTAGGTAGGGTTTTTGACTAGGGGTGAAGAGAGGATAGACAAGCTCTTTAAGGGAAATGTGTGAACTCAGCAGATATGCAGAAAAAATACAGTATAAGGATAGTGAGGAGTTTATTTGGCTGGAGTTGAAGAAAAGCTTATCTAAGCCTCAGGGATAGAGAAAACCAGAAAGTGGGGTTGGGACCAGATTACTGTGAGCACAAATACTAGACAGTGTTGAGACCATTAATAATAAAACCTTGCTGCTTCTACTATCTCATGCAGCCATCTAATTGGTAGTAATATTATTGCTACTTGTGACATTTCTTTCCTTCTACCCTATCACACCCAGTCTCCCCCACCCCCAGGTTCATTGGTTCATTTATTAATTCACTCACCGATTCATTTACTTAGGCTTCTGTGAAGCACTAGTTGATACACATCAGAGAAGACTCTTGAAAAGGAGATAACTTGAATTGCTGTACCATCTACCCACTGTCTTTCTTTTCTAAAAATAGCATTTATCTTAGTTTTATAATTTATTCTTTTATTATTCTTTTCCATTATGGTTTATTACAGGATATTGAATACATTTCCCTGTGCTATACAATAGGACTTTGATGTTCATTCATTCTATATATCATAGTTTGCATCTGCTAGTCCCAAACTCCCAGGTTATCATACTAAGAGAAGTCAGTCAGAAAGAGAAAGACAAACACCATATGATATCACTTATATGTGGAATCTAAAATATGACACAAATGAACTTATCTGTGAAACAGAAACCGACTCACAGACATAGAGAACAGACTTGTGGTTACCAAGATGGGGAGTAGGAGAGGGTTGGATTGGGAGTTTGGGACTATGATTTATTGTTATACAAAAGGCTGTAGGAGAGGGCCTTCAAGATGGCAGAGGAGAAAAATGTGGAGGTCACCTTCCTCCCCACAAATACATCAAAAATACATCTACATGTGGAACAACTCAAACAGAACACCTACTGAATGCTGGCAGAAGACCTCAGACTTTCCAAAAGGCAAGAAATGCCCCACATACCTGGGTAGGGCAAAAGAAAAAAGAAAAAACAGAGACAAAAGAATAGGACGGGACCTGTACCTATGGGAAAGAGCTGTGAAGGAGGAAAAGTTTCCACACACTAGGAAGCCCCTTCAGTGGGGGAAACAGGAGGGTGGGCAGCGGGGAAGCTTCAGAGCCATGGAGGAGAGCGCAGCAACAGGGGTGCAGAGGGCAAAGCGGAAATTTCCGCACAGAAGATCGGTGCCAACCAGCACTCACCCACCTAAGACTCTTGTCTGCTCACCCACTGGGGTGGGTGGGGGCTGGGAGCTGAGGCTTGGGCTTCGGAGGTCAGATCCCAGGGAGAGGACTGGGGTTGGCTGTGTGAACACAGCCTGAAGGGGCTAGTGCGCCACAGCTAGCCGGGAGGGAGTCTGGGAAAAAGTTTGGACCTACCTAAGAGGCAAGAGACCATTGTTTCGGGGTGCGCGAGGAGAGGAGATTCAGAACACCGCCTAAATAAGCTTCAGAGATGGGCGTGAGCTGCTGCTATAAGCGTGGACACCAGAGACGGGCATGAGATGCTAAGGCTGCTGCTGCAGCCACCAGGAAGCCTGTGTGCGAGCACAGGTCACTATCCATACCTCCCCTCCCGAGAGCCTGTGCAGCCCGCCACTGCCAGGGTTCCGTGATCCAGGGACAGCTTTTTCAGGGGGAACACATGGTGCACCTCAGGCTGTTGCAATGTCATGCCGGCCTCTGTCTCCGCAGGCTCGCCCCGCATTCCCTACCCCTCCCTCCCCCACCTTGGCCCCCGGCCTGAGTGAGCCAGAGCCCCCTAATCAGCCACTCCTTTAACCCCCTCCTGTCTGGGCAAAGAACAGACGCCAGTGTGTGACCTACATGCAGAGGCGGGGCTAAATACAAAGTTGAACCCCAGGAGCTGTGCGAACAAAGAAGAGAAAGGGAAATTTATCCGTGCAGCCTCAGGAGCAGTGGATTAAATCTCCACAATCAACTTGATGTACCCTGCATCTGTGGAATACCTGAATAGGCAATGAATCATCCCAAACTGAGGCGGTGGACTTTGGGAGCAACAGTAGACTTGGGGTTTGCTGTATGCACCTGACTAGTTTCTGATTTTTATGTTTATCTTTAAAGTTTTTAGCGCTTGTTATCATTGGTGGATTTGTTTATTGGTTTGGTTGCTCTCTTCTTTTTTTTAAATTACTTTTTAAATTTTAATAATATTTAAAAAATTTTTATTTTATTAACTTTATTTTATTTTATTTTTCCTTTCTTGCTTTTCTTTTTTCCCTTTTCTTCTGAGCCGTGTGGCTGATAGGGTCTTGGTGCTCCGGCCAGGTGTCAGGCCAGAGCCTCTGAGGAGGGAGAGCTGAGTTCAGGACATTGTACCACCAGAGACCTCCTGGTGCCACGTAATATCAATCAGCGAGAGCTCTCCCAGAGATCTCTGTCTCAACACTAAGACCCAGCTTCACTCAACGACCAGCAAGCTCCAGTGCTGGACACCTTATGCCAAACAACTAGCAAGACAGGAACACAACTCCACCCATTAGCAGAGAGGCTGCCTAAAATCATAATAAGGTCACAGACACCCCAAAAACACACCACCAGACACGGTCCTGCCCACCAGAAAGAAAAGATCCAGGCTCATCTACCAGAACACAGGCACCAGTCCCATCCACCAGGAAGCCTACACAATCCACTGAACCAACCTTAGCAACTGGGGTCAGACACCAAAAACAACAGGAACTACGAATCTTCAGCCTGCAAAAAGGAGACCCCAAACACAATAAGTTAAGCAAAATGAGAAGACAGAGAAACACACAGCAGATGAAGGAGCAAGGTAAAAACCCACCAGACCAAACAAATGAAGAGGAAATAGGCAGTCTACCTGAAAAAGAATTCAGAGTAATGATAATAAAGATTATCCAAAATCTTGGAAATAGAATGGAGAAAATACAAGACACATTTAACAAGGACCTAGAAGAACTAAAGAGCAAACAAACAATGATGAACAACACAATAAAGGAAATTAAAAGTTCTCTAGAAGGAATCATTATCAGAATAACTGAGGCAGAAGAACGGATAAGTGACCATGAAGATAAAAGAGTGGAAATAACTACCACAGAGCAGAATAAAGAAAAAAGAATGAAAAGAATTGAGGACAGTCTCAGAGATCTCTGGGACAACATTAAACCATCAACATTCCAATTATAGGGGTCCCAGAAGAAGAAGAGAAAAAGAAAGGTTCTGAGAGAATATATGAAGATACTGTAGTGAAAAACTTCCCTAATATGGGAAAGGAAATAGTCAATGAAGTCCAGGAATCGCAGAGTCCCATACAGGATAAATCTAAGGAGAAACACTCCAAGACACATATTAATCAAACTGTCAAAAATTAAATACAAAGAAAAATTATTAAAAGCTGCACTGGAAAGGCAACAAATAACATACAAGGGAATCCCCATAAGGTTAGCAGCTGATCTTCCAGCAGAAACTCTGCAAGCCAGAAGGGAGAGGCAGGACATATTTAAAGTGATGAAAGGGAAAAACCTACAACCAAGAGTACTATACACAACAAGGATCTCATTCAGATTCGACAGAGAAATTAAAACCTTTACAGACAAGCAAAAGGTAAGAAAATTCAGCACCACCAAGCTTTACAACAAATACTAAAGGAACTTCTCTAGGCAGGAAACACAAAAGGAGGAAAAGGCCTATAGAAACAAACCCAAAACGATTAAGAAAATGGTAATAGGAACATACATATTGATAATTACCTTAAATGCATCCAAAATGAAAATAAATAAGGAAACACAAGTTTTAAATGATACATTACACAAGATGGACTTAATTGATATTTATAGGACATTCCATCGAAAAACAACAGAATACACTTCTCAAGTGCTCATGGAACATTCACCAGGATAGATCATATCCTGGGTCACAAATCAAGCCTTGGTAAATTAAAGAAAATTGAAATCATATCAAGTATCTTTTCTGACCACAGCGCTATGAGAGTAGATATCAATTACAGGAAAAAAAAAACCTGTAAAAAATACAGACCCATGGAGGCTAGACAATACGCTACTAAATAACCGAGAGATCACTGAAGAAATCAAAGAGGAAATCAAAGAATACCTGCAAACAAATTACAATGAAAACACGATGACCCAAAACTTATGGGATTCAGCAAAAGCAGTTCTAAGAGGGGTTTATAACACTACAATCCTACCTGAAGAAACAAGAACCATCTCAAATAAACAACCTAACCTTACACCTAAAGCAATTAGAGAAAAAAAAACAAAAAAACCCCCAAAGTTAGCAGAAGGAAAGAAATCATAAAAATCAGATAAGAAATAAATGAAAAAAGAAATGAAGGAAACAACAGCAAAGATAAATAAATCTAAAAGATGGTTCTTTGAGAATATAAACAAAATTGATAAACCATTAGCCAGACTCATCAAGGAAAAAAGGGAGAAGACTCAAATCAACAGAATTAGAAATGAAAAAGGAGAAGTAACAACTGACACTGCAGAAATACAAAGGATCATGAGGGATTACTACAAGCAACTATATGCCAATAAAATGGACAACCTGGAAGAAATGGACAAATTCTTAGAAAAGCACAACCTTCCAAGACTGAACCAGGAAGAAATAGAAACTATAAACAGATCAATCACAAGCACTGAAATTGAGACTATGATTCAAAATCTTCCAACAAACAGATGCCCAGGACCAGATGGCTCACAGGCGAATTCTATCAAACATTTAGAGAAGGGCTAATATCTATACTTCTCAAACTCTTCCATAATATAGCAGAGGGAGGAACACTCCCAAACTCATTCTACGAGTCCACCATCATCCTGATATGAAAACCAGACAAAGATGTCACAAAGAAAGAAAACTACAGGCCAATATCACTGATGAACAGAGATGCAAAAAACCTCCACAAAATACTAGCAAACATAATCCAGCAGCACATTAAAAGGATCATACACCATGATCAAGTGGGGTTTTTCCCAGGAATGCAAGGATGTTTCAATAGATGCAAATCAATCAATGTGATACACCATATTAACAAATTGAAGGAAAAAAACCATATGATCATCTCAATAGATGCAGAGAAAGCTTTCAACAAAATTTAACACCCATTTATGATAAAAACCTTCCAGAAAGTAGGCATAGAGGGAACTTACCTCAACATAATAAAGCCCATATATGACAAACCGACAGCCAACATCATCCTCAATGGTGAAAAACTGAAATCATTTCCATTAAGATCAAGAACAAGACAAGGTTGCCCACTCTCACCACTACTATTGAACATAATTTTGGTAGTTTTAGCCACAGCAGTCAGAGAAGAAAAAGAAATAAAAGGAAACCAATTGGAAAATAAAAAGTAAAGCTGTCACTGTTTGCAGATGACATGATACTATACATAGAGAATCCTAAAGATGTTACCAGAAAACTACTAGAGCTAATCAATGAATTTGGTAAAGTAGCAGGATACAAAATTAATGCACAGAAATCTCTGGCATTCTTATACACTAATGATGAAAAATCTGAGAGTGAAATTAAGAAAACACTCCCATTTACCATTGCAACAAAAAGAATAAAATATCTAGGAATAAACCTACCTAAGGAGACAAAAGACTTGTATGCAGAAAACTATAAGACACTGATGAAAGAAATTAAAGATGATACAAATAGGTGGAGAAATATACCATGTTCTTGGATTGGAAGAAAACAGATGGAGAGATATACCATGTTCTTGGATTGGAAGAATCAACATTGTGAAAATGACTATACTACCCAAAGCAATCTACAGATTCAATGCAATCCCTATCAAACTACCAATGGCATTTTTCACAGAACTAGAACAAAATATTTCACAATTTTATGGAAACAGAAAAGACCCCGACTAGCCAAAGCAATCTTGAAAAAGAAAACAGCGCTGGAGGAATCAGGCTCCCTGACTTCAGACTATACTACAAAGCTACAGTCATCAAGACTATGGTACTGGCACAAAAGCAGAAATATAGTTAAATGGAACAGGAGAGACAGCCCAGAGATAAACCCACGCACCTATGGTCACCTTATTTTTGCAAAAGGGGGCAAGAATAGACAGTGGAGAAAAGATAGCCTCTTCAATAATTGGTGCTGGAAAACTGGACAGCTACCTGAAGAATGAAATGAGAACACTCCCTAACACCATCCACAAAAATAGACTCACAATGGATTAAAGACCTAAATGTAAGGCCAGACACTATAAAACTCTTAGAGGAAAACATAGGTAGACCACTCTGACATAAATCACAGCAAGATTCTTTCTGACCCACCTCCTAGAGAAATGGAAGTAAAAACAAAATTAAACAAATGGGACCTAATGAAACATAAAAGCTTTTGCACAGCAGAGGAAGCCGTAAACAAGATGAAAAGACAACCCTCAGAATGGGAGAAAATATTTGCAAGTGAAGCAACTGACAAAGGATTAACCTCCAAAATTTACAAGCAGCTCATGGGGCTCAATGTCAAAACAACAACCCAATCCAAAAATTGGTAGAAGACCTAAATAGACATTTCGCCAAAGAAGATATACAGATTGCCAATAAACATATGAAAGAATGCTCAACAGCGTTAATCATTAGAGAAATGCAAATCAAAAGTACAATGAGGTATCACCTCACACCAGTCAGAATGGCCATCATCAAAAAATCTACAAACAATAAATGCTGGAAAGGGTGTGGAGAAAAGGGAACCCTCTTGCACGGTTGGTGGGAATGTAAATTGATACAGCCACTATGGAGAACAGTATGGAGGTTCCTTAAAAAACTGAAAATAGAACTACCGTACGAACCAGCAATCCCACTATTTGGCATATACCCTGAGTAAACCATAATTCAAAGAGTCATGTACCACAGTGTTCATTGCAGCTCTGTTTTCAATAGCTAGGACATGGAAGCAACCTAAGTGTCCATCAACAAATGAATGGATAAAGAAGATGTGGCACATATATACAATGGAATATTACTCAGCCATAAAAGGAAATGAAATTGAGTTATTTGTAGTGAGGTGGATGGGCCTGGAGTCTGTCATACAGAGTGAAGTAAGTCAGAAACAGAAAAATAAATACCATATGCTAACAAATACGTATGGAATCTGAAAAAGAAAAGAAAGGGTTATGAAGAATCTAGAGGCAGGACTGAATAGACACCGACGTAGAGAATTGACTTGAGGATATGGGGAAGGGGAAGAGTAAGATGGGATGAATTGAGAGAGTGGCATGGACATATATACACTACCGAATGTAAAATAGTGTGAAGCAGCCACATAGCACAGGGAGATCAGCTCTGTTTTCTGTGACCAACTTGATTGGTGGGATAGTGAAGGTGGGAGGGAGACGCAAGAGGGAGGAGATAGGGGTAGCTATGTGTATGTATAGCTGATTCACTTTGTTATACAGCAGAAACTAACACACCACTGTAAAGCAGTTAAACTCCAATAAAAATGTAAAAAAAAAAATAAGAGTCATGTACCACATTGTTCATTGCAGCACTATTTACAATAGCCAGGACATGGAAGCAACCTAAGTGTCCATCGACAGATGAATGGATAAAGAAGATGTGGCACATGTATACAATGGAATATTACTCAGCCATAAAAAGGAACGAAACTGAGTTATTTGTAGTGAGGTGGCTGGAACTATAGTCTGTCGTACAGCGTGAAGTAAGTCAGAGAGAAACAAATACTGTACTCTAACACATATGTATGGAATCTAAAAAAAAATGGTTTGAAGAACCTATGGGCAGGACAGGAATAAAGAGACAGATGTAGAGAGTGGACTTGAGGACACGCGGAGGGGGAAGGGTAAGCTGGGACAAAGTGAGAGAGTGGCATGGACATATATACACTACCAAATGTAAAATAGATAGCTAGTGGGAAGCAGCCGCATAGCACAGGGAGATCAGCTCGGTGCTTTGTGACCACCTAGAGGGGTGGGATAGGGAAGGTGGGAGGGAGACGCAAGAGGGAGGGGATTTGGGGCTATATGTGTACGTATAGCTGATTCATCTTGTTACACAGCAGAAACTAACAGAACTTTGTAAAGGAATCATACCCCAATAAAGATGTTAAAAAAAAAAAGGCTGTAGGAGGCTTTAGTTTACCTATATTCCTGAACAGTACATCAGGTCAAATTTGGGACCATGGGCTAGGCAGAGCTGCAGGTCTTTTTTCTGCCTGTAGTCTCTCACTTTATCTCACCCCAACCCCTGGTAGTTGGTCAGTTGTCCAGGCAGGCAGTATCATGTGGTGGTTCAGTATAAGGACTCTTATAGCAGACAATTCTGGGTCAGTTTCTGTCTTCACCCCTTCATGGCTCTGTGGTCTGGGACATCACTACATGAGTATTAGGTACGTAATCTGACCATATGTGGTCATTATGAAACTTAAATGAGATAATGTGTGTTAGTGCTTAACTCATTTACTCAGCCTATGGCAAGTGCTCAGTAAACAGTGGCTATCTATGTTACTATCAGAAACAGGTCATTGAATACATACTGTAAAACCTAGAGAAACCATTGAGATCATTGAGGTAGAGGCAGAATAACAATTAGCAACCATAAACAAGGTCTGCTGGCTCCTAGTCTAGTGCTTTATCTAATCTTCACCATCCCACAGCCTCATCTGTGGCAAGATTTCAACACTACTGTTTGGGATGTGGGAAACCTCCTCTGTCCTATGTAAGCCTGTCTTCTGGAGCAAATGAGTATCTACAGTAGCAAAAGACAGATAATTAGCCCAGTCCTCCAAATGAGAGAGCAAGTAACAATAAAAGGGAACCATTATAAAGATCCAAAAATGATATATACCTCCACAGTAGGCTTTCATTGAAAAACTTCCAAGTTACAGTAGTGATTCCACAATTGTCACAATAGGGGATGAAAGGACACTTGAAAATCATTGCTTCTCAGTCAGAGAATACAAGGAATTTTTGCCAGTGTTTCCTTCTGTGGCTTTCTTCCTTCTTCCCTCCCTCCTTCCCTTCCTTCCCTCTCTTCCCTCCCTCCTTCCTTCCTTCTTTTCCTCCCTCTCTCCATCCTTCCCTCTTCCGTCTCTCCCCCTCCCCTCCTTCTCCTTCTTCTTCCTCTTCTTCTTCTTCTTTTTGTTGTTGTTGTTCTTCTTCTCTCTTTATCTCTCTCTGTCATCTGTCAATCACATACTTTCAAATTATAATTAATTAATTTACTTACTTAATTTTAAGGTTTACTGACTGGGCAACAGCCATTTCAATTCTCAACTACATTTCCAGTTATTTCCTAGGTCAATGCAGGCCCTGGTCTTGAACCAGGACCACAAATCCTATAGCAGAGGCTGGCCTAGTTTTGAGAAGTGGAGCACTACCCCTGATGGAAATGACTGCTCCCTCCCCTGATCCTGGAACTCAAGTCTTATCCCTCACGTAACATTGACAGCCTGGCCTGGTGGATTTCCCTCAAGACATTCATGTCTTCACAACTAAATTCCAAGCCCTTGAAGAGCACAGATCCTGTCTTTCTAACCTCACCAGCACTGCCTGGCCCAATGACTTGCATATACTAGGGCTCACTACCCAGAGGTTTGGCTTAGATCAGGACTCATGGTCATCCTTGCCACAGAGACAGGACCAAAGACACCTCAAGGCAGAACCATGACAGTGTTGCACTTTGATAACCAGCTACCCCTGGAAAAACTCTTCCTCAGTAGAACAAAAGTCCTTATCCCACCTTTGCAGGGGCAACCATTCTGTCTGGTGAGGAAACATACAACCTCCTTCCTATCCACTTCTGATGATCCTGAAAAACAATACAATATTTCCAGTAATGTACATTAATAGACAAAATTCTTTATGTGTCCCTCCATCCTTCAGGATGATCACATTAAAAACATTTTTTCTAGTTTTATTGTGAAATAGTTGACATACATCACTGTATGAGCTTAAGGTGTACAGCATGATGATTTGGCTTACATATGTTGTGAAATGATTATCACAATAGGTTTAGTTAACATCCATCGTCTCATATAGATATAATAAAAAGAAAAAAAATTCTCCTTGTGGTGAGAACTCTTAGGACCTACTCTCTTAACCGTCTCCCCATATATCATACAGCATGTTAACTATCGTCATCATGTTGTACATTACATATCTAGTACTTACTTGTCTTGTAACTGGAAATTTGTACATTTTGACCACCTTCCTCCAATTCCCCCACCCACAGGATGTTCACAGTTTAACTGTGAAAAAGCCCCTGTTAAATTCAGACAAACGAATGGAGTGATAATTATGGGAATTTCAGGTATCAGCGATGTTTTTCTTTTGGGGATGGTGGTGTGTGGGTGTAATGTGGGAGAGACAGCTACAGAGGGTGGCTAGGGAAGGGGATATTTCTGCAATTTCTGAATTTATACCTGTAGGTGACCACTTTCTTTGACAAGATACCTAGAGGAGTTTCCCTTTTGGATCATGTTTTGGCTTTCCTATGGCACTCTTATCCCTTGCAATTAAAATTCTTGACCTTTTCCTGGCTAAGTAAGGAACTGAATGGAAAATATGGGGTGGAGGGTTTTTTGTTGTTGTTTGTTTGTTTGTTTTTGCTTTTGGTATCTGTGATTATTTTTTCTTTCCTGGGATACTAAAGAAAGGCTTCACCCTTTGTCTCCCATTCAATCCCCTTCCTTAGCCAGCCATCTTCAGCTTTTGGCTGCCTTGTCTTTTATGGGATCATGATGTTTCCTGGGGCAGGTCGAAGAGCACTTGATTAGGTCTAAGATAGCACCCTAAGCATAGTTAGTTTATTTTAGAGTTTGAGTTATTTTGTTACCTACTCTGAGCTCTGTCTTCTGGAGGGAGTTCACGATCTCTATTCGCTGACTTGACATTTCCCTGCCCTTTCCTCATTCCCAGCTCTTCTTTCTGTCACTCATTACTCTGATTCCAGAGTGACCTACTTGTGTTTGGGCTTTTATTCTTGCACACTTTACAGTGACATCTTTTATTTTGCTATATAGAATCATCTGTCTTTAAAGAATTTCTCTAGTGTTCCTGTCTCTTCTGTGGAATGTAATTGTCCAGGCCACTTCTTTCCCTCTCTCCACTCAGTCTTCTCATAGAGCCTCTCTCATGATGCTTTCAGGAACCCTTTGCATTTCCCTGACTTCTCATCACCTTTCCACCTTATTACCTGATGCATCTCATCTTTCGTCTCTCAATGGGAACCATGCTTACTGCCATTCTGAATTACTGGAGATTCCCTGGAAACACCACACCCTTACATAACTCTGAACAGGTAATCTATATGCCTGGAATAACTTCTAGGTCCCCTTCTTCCTTTCTTCTGCAGACACAACTTCCCTCCTCACCTGATCCCACTAGGGTATTGCCCGATTCTGTGAATTCCTCTGCAACCTGCAAGTCTTAGATAGCTGTCTCCTCTGATCTTTCTTTTTGACCATCTTCTTATGTCCTACTGTTTCCTTCACACTTAGTCCCTGGTAGACTATATATACTATCACTTATCCCAGGATATCTTAGTGACTTATGTGCCTGTCTGCTTATTGAGCAAAGACTTGTCTTTTTCAACTTTGTACCTGGTCCATTTAAATCCCTGAATAAATAAATGAATGAACTAAGGTGATACACCAGCTATATCTGACTATCTTGATGACTTCCTAGTGATGGAGTGAGAATTGTTAAGGGAGAAGGAAGCCTTGAGACCTGGACAAACTCCCATTAATTCCATGTTAGTTTTTCTCTAGGGCTAGAAGCAAAAGACCGTGGCTATCCGTAAGCAGACAATTTGGTAAAAAATGGACTAGTTGAAAACATATTGGACAAAGTAACAAATTGGTTAAGACTGACCATGTGGATAACAAAATGAAAATTTCATTTCATTGGAATTTTTGTATTTTGACAAATTTTTGTGCTCCAAGTAGATAATATTACAATATCATATATACTTTTAAGCATTATTATCCATATTCAGGAATTTTAAGGGGTTGTGGTTCAGTTTTGTGAACTTTGAAGAATCCTTACAACTTTGTGTTATGGCCTTACAGTCCTTTTTGGGTGCAGTAAAACTACCAATATACCATCTAGTAGTTGGTAACATTGGAACCATTCATTTGCCCTATTTCTGTCAAGAAATTAAATTTGAGCCATAGATGATAGTTATGTAATCAAAACATTTCCAAACCAGTAGAGATATATTTGACTGAAAATTAGTTAGAATTTTTAAATGTCCAATTTTGAGAAATGAACAAAATGCTAAAAAAGGATGGGAAAAACTTGGGCCCTAATTGGGCATCCTTCCTCTCACTCCTGAGGCGGACCCTGGGGCATTTCTATGGAACTCAAGGGCTCTGAGCAACCTAATTTGAAAACCAGTGACCAAGCCCAACCTTCTCATTTTACAGATGCAGAAACTAGAATCCAAAGAAGGCAAGTGAGCCACAATGCAAACCTAGAATTTCATATTTCCAGGCCAGTGATAGAAGGAAGAAACCTGCCTTGAATCCACACTCACTTTTTCTGAGAGGAAATATGTGGTATCTTTACTTCACTAGATGTGAGTAGAGTTGTCTACCCAGAGACTGTTCTTCAGGCCCATTTAAAACATGTTGAGTAAGTGGTCACACTGTACAGGATGCATGACCTCACTCTGTACAGGGAAATGCCCCAGTCATTGGTAGAACACATCTGTGGGAGTCCACACACATGACTTTGGTTTTTACCCATGTTCTTAGCACAACCTGTAAAGTCATGTGTGTCATGTTGCCTGTCTGAGCCTCAGGCTTTTATTTTTAAGATAAAGGGTTGGGAGATATCATTTCTGGGGTCCCTTTGGTTTTGGGATTCTGTGATGTTAGGAGACATGAGACAGTTTTGTAGCTGAGTACTCTCTTTATGAAGGGTCCCATTCCATTTTCCTAGCACAGAGGGATGCATAACCAATCTTCTCAGTTTAGACTGTCTTACACAAAGGTGAAAATTCATTTTGTTATAAAGAAAATTAAGAGAATATGATTTGTAAAGGAAACATGGGTTTAATCTTTTCATCTTAGGCTTGCTATGGGATTCTCTGGGACTTGAATGATGCTTTCATTTATTTAATATATCGTGAGTGGATGATCATGCTAGGCTCTGGGACAGGGTCTAGGGGCTAAAGAGGTGAAGAAGACTTGATCCTGACCTTAAGAAGCCCACATTCTTGTGGGAGAGAGGTTCTTATAAACAAATATAATTCTTAGAACCAAGGTAGGATATTCATAGGACAGTGATAAAAATGACCAAGTACTTTATATGCATTCTTCTACAAGTCCTCTCAACTATTAAACCCATTTCATAGATGAGATAGATAAGGAAACTAAGGCTCAGAGAGGTTAGAGACTTTCCCAAGGTCACCACTATTAAGAATGGATTAAATGGGATAGACTTTCAGCATTGATTTCCTAGTAAGGAAATTACTGCAAAGGTGTAGGTAGGTAATAGTGTGGTTTAGAATTCAACAGAGGCCATGAGCATGATGGTAGGACAAACCTCAATATGCTACCTTGCTTATATTTTCCTTTTATAGGATTCCGGCTACAACCCTCTTTCACATAAAGCATCACGTTGATTCAGATAGTTATCTATTAGATCAAGAATAGATGCTTAACATTTGTGACAACATGGATGAACCTAGAGGACATGCAGAGTGAAATAGGCTAGACATAGAAGGACAGATATTACATGATACTGCTTATAAGAGGAATCTAAAATAGTCAAACTGAAAGAAGCATAGTAGAATGGTGGTTGTTAGGTGTTGGGGGAAGTGGGAAATGGAGAGTTATTAGTCAAAAGGTATAAAGTTTCAGTCATGCAAGATGAAAAGGTCCTAGAGATCTACTGTACAACATAGTGCCTATAGTTAATAATATTGTATTGTATACTTAAACATTTGCTAGGAGAGTAGATCTTATGTTAAATGTTCTTATCACATACACAAATAATAATAATAAGGTAAGAGGACACTTTTGGTGGTGATGGGTATGTTTATGGCATAGATTGTGGTGATGGTTTCATGGATGTATACATATTTCCGATCTCATCAAGTGGTATTAATTAAATAAGTACTTTTTTGTATGTTAATCATACCTCAATCAAGTGATTTAGAAAAAGAATGGGTGCTTAATCTAAGAATAGCCTGTCTATAGACTTGGCTAGTAGTCAGTGGGATAGTCTGGCACAAAAGCCATGACCAATGGTGGTGGTAGAGTTAGACCTTGTGACTTGAGGAACTTGAGAAATAGAGAAAGAGTTAGATAGAAGTCATAGTGAAAGTTGAGAGGACATAGAGAGAAGCAGAATCACTGTGTGGTGGAACAGTAGGGCTGTGATCAATAAATTCTTGATGGCTAGATACCTTGGTTTCTAGAAGCATATTGGATCCTGAATGAACTTCACATTCCCCAAGCAAGTTCTGACCACTTTGAACCTTGCTTTGAGCCAAATCTCCATGGTCAAGATTCTCATCATCTTCATTTCTGTATGCTATCACCCAAATCCTCTTTGCCTGAAGTAAACCAAATTATATTCTGGTCCTTGCAACTGAGAAAGCTCATTTAAAATTGGGGTTGAAAGTAGGAACAAAATTTAGGAAATTTTCTTAAGGAAAAAAGCTGATGGGATTTGATAACCAATTTTTGTCATTATTGATTATTTTCGAAAGCTAGAGGTATTAGAAGAGAGGAGGCCACTGCATTTTTACAACAAACCACACAGAAACAAATCTGACCATGTGTGGTTTCAAACCATTCAGAGTCTGAATTTCCAGCCAAATTCAGGAGGCAATAGACTAAAGAAATATCAGAGAATATAACAACCAGCAGCAACATAAAATGGAAAATGCATCACAAGAAATTAAAAGAACTGGTATGGTTGAATTGAACTCTGCAGGAGCTGCCTTTGTTTCTCTGCCTTAAAGTGTATTTGTTACTGCGGATTAATAGCCTCCGTTTGGGGAAGAAATGACCCTGGATCATTGTTCCATTTTAGGAACCACAGGTGTTGTTGTACACATTTTGTTTATAATCTTAGGGGTGAGTGTAAAACGAAACCTAACCAAGAAAACAGTGACCATGGACCAGAATGAGCTTTGCAACATTTCCTTCCTCATCATTTCTACACAGTCAGATGCATGATAATGAACACAAAGTTCCACTGTCTACATGGAATGCCAATTTTAAGTAAAAGTGAGGGCATGAGTGTGTGTGTGTGCATGTGTATGTGAAAAAGAATTTAAAATAATTTAATGTGACTAATCTACTCATGTCTTGCATATTAAGTAACATTCAGACTTCACCTCATTGAAGGGGCCACTAATTTTGAAGAATGTAGATTAATAAGCCTCCTTGCTTAAAAAATGAGCTTCAATATTTGTGTGAATCATAGAGTCAAAAGAAAAAAATCGATGGGCTATCGACTACTGGGGATGATCACATTCATTTTGCCCTTTGTGGTTGGTGAAATCCATGCTGCAATTACAGAGACAGGCTGGCAGCAAAGAGCCTCAGTCGGGCTTTCAGCTCCACATTAATCCAAAACTCCCTATTTTAATGCAGATATAGATTGCGACCAGTCAATAGCTGACTACTTGAATTGTGGAGTAGCACTCCATGCAGCTCTGGCAGGCCTGAGCTTACAGTATTTGGGAATTTCAAAGCTTTGCTGTGTGAACCAGCATAGCTAAGGCTCGAGGGGAGGTGTGGTTGTGCTGATGCTGTTGAAAAGATCTGTCTTTGGGATCTAAAACACAGATTATAGCAAATTCAAGGTGGGCGGGTCATAGAATCATAGGATTGTAGAGCTGGAAGGGATCTCAGAGGTCGCCTGGTCCAGCTCCTTACTTAAAGATGAGGAAATTGGGGTCCTCAGAGGTTAACTAACTTGCATGTGGTTACACAGCTAGTCAGCAGAGAACCCCGTACTAGGAAAAAAAAGATGTGTCCTCCTGGGCTTTTTGCTACTCTACATGGGTTATGAAAAATCAAAATTTGCTTTATTTACTGGGTCATACATGTGTGTGCATGCAATAGGTGCATAACTGAATAGCTTTTATTTAATCTATTTTTAGTATTCAATGATCCATGAAATGGGGTAGTGAGGAAATCCTTCTCACCACTGGGAGTATGTATGCAGCAATGCCAACATAAAAAACTGTTACAGCTGAGGGAAGGGCGGGATCCTGTGTTTGAGGCATTAAGTGGGACATGATTTAAAAAAATGCTTTGTAAATGGTAAGGCACTATACCCATGTTAGAGTTAAGGGTTATTTTAAGGCATACTTTTTGAGGGGCAGATTTCTATTTCATGCAATATTTCAGTTGTTACTTATATCAAACTACACTGCTAATGCATTGAGAATGAGGAACAGCGTCTTGCCTATATCATCAGCAAATAGCATAATGCTTCGCACGTAGTAGGTGCTCAGTAAATATTTGCTGAATGTTGAATGTTGTCTATCTAAATCCTTGTAGTAAGCACCTTGTACTTAAAGTGTGGTTTTGTGGTCCAGGAGCATCACATTGCCTGGGAGTTTGTTAGAAATGCAGAATCCTGGGTCCCATGCCAGACCTACTAAAGCAGAACCTGCACTTTAACAAGATCCCGATCCCTAGGTGCTTAGCTGACTCATGAAAGTTTGAGACATCTTGCAGTAAGCTGTTCTGAGCCAGGTTTCTAATCACTCAAACCCTATTACAATGAGTTTAGGTATAGAGCCTGCACAGGAGGTGACAATGGTGGGCGGTCAGAATTTTCCCAAATGAATGTCCCTAAAATCGTCCACACACCACTATAGGATGGTTGTGTGTGTGGTCCCCTAGTCAACGGAGGGAACAGTGAGTTTACATCTCCCATCTCATTCCTAATAGGAGTGTGTTTTCTAGTAGAATGCACCACTAAATGATGGTTTCTCTCTCCCTAACTCATATAATGTAATTTGAGTTAAATGCACTTATGATGAGCCTTTACTGTCTACGGAAAATATTTCTTTTAAGAATAATGATGTGCTTCTTAGTGTTATGACTTGAATACATTTGCCCAGTTGAACATGTTCAGTTATAATAGCTAGTCACATTGAAATCCATGGTTTTCACCCAGCTATGTTGCACATAATGACTGGAGAATTATAGCTATCTTCTTTCAATTGGAATTTTGAAACAAGGTGATGGGGCATGAATCATCAGTCTCTCTCTCACAATGCCCTTCATACCAGTGGGCTTTGTAGGTTATTTATTGCCTGAGTAGCTCCCTGGATGCTACACATATCTTGAAAGAGTCAGAGAGTAGCCTTGCCTGAAGAGCTCTGAATATGAATCCCATGCTCCTTTTGTACGTATCTGTGGGACCCGAGCTGATGCTTAAATGACCACACCTGGGCTCCAGCAAAGAGCTTTATCATCAAGTTTTTCTGTCTTCTTACATGATCCGACAACAGAAAATCTGATTTGAGCCGAGGCTGGGCCAAGACTGACGTAGGGTGAGAGTGTCCCCCTGCCCAGTTCTTGCCCTGAGTCCTCTTTGTCTTCCACTCTGATGGTGTTAGCTTTGTGACCTGTACTGAAACACTTTGAGAAGGCAGGTACATGGTTGACGAAGTGAGGGTCATCTGTCTCAGTGATAGGATGATCAGAATTAAGCCACTTAAATGGGACGTCCTAGCAACAACCATGAACTTACTTTCACTAGCTTTATAAATAACTCCAGGACTCTCTGGGCATCCATGAAGAGGAGTGAGTTTGCCCTGCAGAGAAAGAGCACAGGGAGAATTGATCAGGAATAAAAGAGTTTGTCTAAGGGCACGTCTGATCTCTGCAACTGCTGCCCCCACGTTTCATCCCCACCCTTATCTTCCATCTCTGCCCTGCACTCTGCTGTGCTTTTTTCTTTTTCAGGCTCAATCACTTTGTAAAGTCTCCCTCTTGTCTTCCCTCTCATGCCTGCCTCTTTAATTCTCTAATAAAAAATTGATGCCGTCTGGGCTGAGCATGCTCACTAGTTGTAGGCAGGTGGTGTTTGTAAGTAGGTAGCTACAGCAGTATCTCTCTATGGTGTTTCTATTGTTTACATGAGAGTAATTCACCAGATCAGCAAACAGATCAGCTGGCAACCTCTTGCCTTATGACAGAACAGATCAGTTCAAACCTCACAGTTTACTGGAACATATTGCTAGGCGGCCTATCTTGGCTGCAAAGAAAGCCTCTTCTGTTTCCACTGGTGCTGATCGTTGAGTTCATCTCAACAGCTTGCTTTTAGATACCAGCGTATATCCTGGAAAAAGAATAAAAATTGGAGTTGGCCTACACTGTGCTGACTTTTAACCAACCATGACTCTGTGAGTGGACAGCTTGCTTTAGGGAAATAATTTGCCCCAAGCAGAATTTAGACATTGTTTTGATTGAAGCAAAGGCAATGCTGCATAATGACATAGTCACAATCAACTTTTTTGGCTATAGTTCCTATAAACAAGATCAATATCAAGGTTAAAAAACCAAGATGTTTAAGGTGAATCTGTTATTTAATTCCTCCAGTCCCAAATTTCCATGGAAATGGATGAACGAATCTGGAAATGGCGGTGTGTGTGAAGTAAGAGAAAGGCTGGAAACTTTAAGGAGTTTCTTCAAGCCAGGCTGGGATTACTGAATCGAGGGGAAAGAGATTTAATCTGCGATTGGCCTGGGAAACAACTGGAAGGAGCCCTTCAGTAGATGCCACTGGAACATGTATCTCAGAGTGGTAGGGACTGCGGGGGAAGGCGGGCCTTGAAGCAGTTGTTAAGGGCCTCGATCATAAGAGCACCTTGGGGAAAGGCATGAAGTGCTAGGGTCCAAACAGAGTGAAGTACTGTGGACTGTACTATGTACATTCAGTTCTAATTGGCCCTGCTGGAGTGGGAAGGAATGCCAGTGGAGAGTGGGGACTCTGTATTAACAACCTTTTAACTATCTTAACAAACAGAGAAGACTCTTTTACCTAGTGCTGGCGTATAGCTGTCTCCTTTCTACTGGTAACTGGATGGTGATCTAGCAAAGTAAAAATGATAGGATTTCTGAAATTTTCCCTCATTCCTTCATCTTGCGTGAAACATGCAACTAGAAGCCAGCAGCATGTCTGCCAGACTCCATCTCAACTCCCAAGACGAGCATATGTTCTTATGTCTAAAGGATGAACAAATTGAGGAAATAATTGTGTACATCAAAGGATCCAGTAATAAATAGGTAACATTTATTGAGCACTAGCTGTGTGGCAAGCCCTTGACATAAATTGACTCTTCTAATCCTTAAAACAAACCTAAAATCTGGGAATTATACATAGATCACACTAAAGTGAACAGAGTTCCCTCTGAGGTTAAAGAACTTATTCAAGTAAGTAGCAGAACAGAGATTTGAGCCTAGTTTTAACTCCAAAGCCAATAAATGATTGGGAACAGAGCAATTACCCCTCAGTAAACAAAGCTGTAGAAAGAAAAAAAAAATAAGAGAAAACTTTAGAAAATCTCTATTTTTTATTATCAGTGAAATTTAACAATGATATTTTCTAAAGGTGATAATAGTCAGAGAAGATTGCTTTAAGACAATTAAAAAACCCGTGACAAAATGAAAATACAAAGGAAGATGTGAACTGCAGATTTGTTATAATTAACAATAAGATATATAATCAGTGAAGGTGAAAGATAAGTCCAAAAAATTTTCCAAGAATCTGGTGAAAGGATACAACTAAATAGGGACATAGAATAGATAACCACATGAAGAATGAATCCCAGCGTTTCTATATACATGTAATAGAGATTCTAGATAAATGGAACAGAACAGATGGAGGAAATGCAATGAAAATTAGTAGAAGAAAATTATGTGTTGAAAAAAGACATGAATGTTTGGATTAAGTATGCTTCCCAAGTACTGGGCAAAATTTATGAAGAGAACCCCTGAGATATATCCTGGTGAAGTTTTTTAATTTAAAGGAAGTAAAATGTTTCTATAAGAACATAGGAATTAAAAACAGGCTGTCTAATAAGGAAAGTCTGGCATCAAGTTTTCCCAAAGAAATGGAGCAATGTCTACTAAGTTTTGGGTGAAAAAGACATTGATCCCAGAATTCTATATCCAGCCATGCTCACATTCGCATGCGAAGGCAATGGAAAGACATTTCAGACACCCAAGTTCTCAGAAGTATGGGGACCTTGCAACCTTTTTGATATAATCCCTTGAAGAAATACTTGAGTTGAATGAGAAAAAGAAAAAAAAAAAACAAAAAACCAACGAAGATCTGAGGAATGTGACATACAAAAAAGTATCTTAATCTGTGAAACCTCTAAAATTCGGCACTGTTCACATAACATTCATTTATGTCAATAAAATTTTGTGAAAACATCAGAAATAATTTTCCAAAACTGTGCTTTCCAATAGAACTTTTCTAAGATAAATATTCTCTGTGCTATTAGGGCAACTACTATCCATATGTGACTGTTGAGCACTTTCACAACAAAAAGTCAATAATTACTGTGTAAAGTTGAAATGCAATAAAAAACAAACTATGAAGGCTCCAAACCCTTAAAACTGTAGACGGTTCTTTAGAAGGTGATGAAGAAATGTTTAACTGAGTCTAGCAATTTCCTTGATTTCATTTCAGGTTCTTTTTCTTTGATTAAAGTCAGGTACAATTTATCTATCTATCTACCTCTCATCTATTTCTGTTTGTCTATATATGAATGGCTATAATAATTTTCACTCAAGTTTAATGGCAAATAGATATATCTTGGCGGTAAGATGTAGGTAAATTTTAAATGTTTTCCAATATAAATTGATTTTAAAAAAATGAGTCAACATCATTTTTTAAAAGGTCATTATATTAAAAAACACAAAATGAAACAAAATGAAAATAACTTCTAAGGAGTAGGAGATGTTCTTAGGATTGTGATCCTTTCTTATTTAATCCTCATATGGTTTAGTTGTATGTCTCATGAGATTCTCTCTATGTTGCTTTGTACGGCACTTGGTCTTTATAAAATTATCTAAATTTCTACTGCTAGATCTTGAACTCTTTGAGAAGGAGCTACAACTTATTCACGGGACATAGGAGGCCCTAATTCATACTTATGGTAGGTGCACTTCTTGTGTTACTTAGTCCTGTGCTTTGAGGATTACAGACAACACATTAGATATCAAGTTTAACTGACAGACTCTTTTGGAAATTAAGCTAATTTTTCAATAACCCTCAAGGTCAGAAATCTTCTCAGTGTTGACCAGCTGTAAATAACTCATAATTTAGGGATCCTGACTTATTTTTAGAGTATATAAACAATACTTATTTTAGCTACATATCTTTGGGTAAATTACATAATCAAAGCCTTAGTTTCTTCATTTGTGAAGTGGGGACAGTAACAGACCCTAACTCTTATTGTAGAGGATTAAAAGAGCAGCTATGTAGTTATTGGCATATAGTATGTCCTCAATAATTGTTAGCTGTTGTTTTTCTTTGCAGAAGAGGACCGAGAGTGTAGCATAAAGAGCATTAGTCTAGAGGTCTGGGTTCTAAACCCAGCTCTGCCTATCAGTAGCTGGGTAACTGTTGGGAAACCACTTTTCTTTTCTGGGTTTAATTTCATCTTGTAAAATGAAAAGAAGGGAGTAATTGATCCCAGATGGCTTTTCTGAATCAGTCACTCTGTGAATTTGTGATAAGCATAGTTAGTCCAGTTAGCCGAATAAAAGAAATTCAGGCTGAAAAATGATTGATTTAAATTATCTTGATTGTGTCTATTACCCACAATAATGGATGTCCCAGAATAATTGTTCTCCCTTATTTATTTTGACAGCATAAACTTGGCCTAAAGATATGTTGTTTTTTTTTTTCTCTGTTCCTTTTATCCTTCCTTAACCCCCATCAGATTTCCTGACGGGTTCATTTCATGTTCTGATCTTCTGAACTAGGATGAAATTTTGTCACTTTAAACCTGTCTCATTCCAATATTATTTACAACAGAATCCAGCACTTTGAACAATCTCCGATTGGAATAAGAAGATCCAAATAAACCCTGCCTTCTTACAGTGTGTACATGGGACCTCATTCTGTAGCTTTTCATTACTCCTTGTTGTGATTTTTTTTTTTTTTACTATTAGTTTTTAACAAAACAGAAGGAGAAAGAGAAAATTGTTATAATCCCCTCGGGCATTTCTTAGTTACAGGAATGGAAGTTTAACTATTGGTGGAGACTCCATGGGAATTTGAAATAGTTTTAGTATTTATCCAAACTACCTCTTATCAAAAAAAGTAACCTTTGCCACCGATTTAATAACAGTTGTTCAACTCAATTATGTAAACACTTGGCACTTTTGATTTTTCTGGAGTGTTATTGAATTTAAAAAAATGCCCTTTAGCATACTAAGGATAAAATTTATCCTGTCTGTGTATCTGGAAGCATAATATAATAGGAAAGTAAGAAATGTTGGAAAAAGACCTTTCTTTTAGATATGTAAACAATCTAATTTTTAAAAATTTTAAAGTTTTTATTTTATTTTTTAATTAATTAATTAATTTTTTGGCTGCGTTGGGTCTTTGTTACTGCTCACGGGCTTTCTCTAATTGCAGCGAGCAGGGGCTACTCTTTGTTGTGGTTCATGGGCTTCTCATTGCGGTGGCTTCTCTTGTTGCGGAGCACGGGCTCTAAGCGTGCGGGCTTCAGTAGTTGTGGCATGCGGGCTCAGTAGTTGTGGTGCACGGGCTTAGTTGCTCCGCGGCATGTGGGGTCTTCCTGGACGAGGGCTTAAACCCGTGTCCCCTGCATTGGCAGGCGGATTCTTAACCACTGTGCCACCAGGGAAGCCCCCTCTTCCTTGTTCTTGAGGACTCAAACTGTCTTAATTCTTCTTCCATGAGCCTTGACATTAGTGCACACTTGAAGAAGAGAAATTAAGAGCAATTTGGTTTGTCTCTCCTTTTCAGTGACTTTAAATTGCCTTTCTCAAAACATACATGGCTTACCCTGGATTGGCTTTCTCCTTTGCTGCCTGGGTCTGAATTTACCCACTCTTGTTTCTTGATGCCTGATTTCTGTGTTTTACAATCTGTATCCTTAAAAGGGCTTGGACATTATTATTATTATTAGTTGGAGTTTATAAAGTTGCAGTGTAGGTTTGCTACCTGGCTATGCAGGTTTTCTTTCTTTCTTTCTTTCTTTCTTTTTTTTTTTAACTTTGCAGACATTCTAAGCCATGAGGACATATGTTAAATTGTAAAATCCTCTTGGATTTTACTTTTTTCTTTCTTGTGACTTTTAAATTTGTGGTTCCCATTAGGGTTGCATATCAGAATCACATACACAGATTTTCAAAAATACAAATAGTAAGAACTTCACATAGAAGTACTGAATCGGAAACTCTAGTCTTGAGGATACAGCCACAGCATAACAAGTGAGTTGGAATAGTAAAATTCTTGCTCTTAGGAATGTGACACTTCGGCATGGACACTGCGGCAGACACTGCGGCACATGGACACCGTGGCAGAGCTATGACAAATATTATTGAAATAAGGGATTTATCATAGGAACTGGATCTCACACAAGTGTGGGAGGAACTGAGAAAGTGAAGTCTGGAAGGGGAAAACAGTCACTAAACAGTCCCCTGAAGCACTGATAAGGGCAGACAAGTCAAGACTTTCAGGGAAATCAGAGAGAATACGCACATCTGGCTGTAGAGTGGGCTATACAGGGCAGTTTGTGCAGAGGTCTATGGAAAGGCCACTCTGGGGAAGCTTGTGGGCCCTCAGCCAAGTTCCTGGTAGGAGGACTCTCTGGACTGCTGTTTGTCAGCAGGATCAGCAGTTGGAAAGATGAGTTAGATGTGTTGCAGAGGAGAGCAAGAGCATGCTGGATCCCACCAGCACCCCTGCACGATGTCTGGCTGTGATGGGCCCCCAAGAGCAATGGATTCTATTTCACTTTGTCCTTCTGACTCTTATACAGTTTCCTCTTTTGATCAGTTCTAAATCAGACCCACACATGAAAGGAGGTTCTGAGAAATGCAGCTCCTAGTCTTAGCAAAGTTGATGTCTTGCAATGTAGCATGGTAGTCACACAGAAAAGTTGTGAGGGAGCAAGAACAATGAGTGGGGAGGGGAACTGGGCCAACAGAGAGAGGGGGAATGCATCACATTTATGAAGAAGCAGAGGCTCATGTTTCCGGAAAGAGATGGTAAGAATGGCTGGTCCTCAAAGCCACCTTGGTTTTCAAAAACTTGTCAGTTTCAGATTCGGTATATCCTTAGAGTTAATCTCCGTTTTTCTAAAGTATTTGAGTGCGTTATCCTGGAAACAAAAGAACCTATTTATCTAAAACCTCTCTGTAAAATAAAACTGGATAAGCAGTAAAGGGCTTTTAGTTTGTTGCTCAAAGTTTTGTCTTAACTGACTAAAAAATGTATAGTCAGTGTCTAGTATAGCATATATTAGCATATTGTTAGTACTCAAAAAGTATTTGTAGAATGAATGAATAAATGAACTGATGAATGAATATAGGCCATTGGATGTTCTGTCAGTTTTTGTACACAAATCAATAAAACTGTGTATCAGAACACAGTGTGTTAGACCCTCCATCAAACTAAGCAGGCACTATGAGTCAGTTTGTCAGGAACAGTAATTAACTTTGTTGAGTCTTCTTTGATATTCCTTGGTGTCCAGTGTCATGCTTTAGATAAGAAGGCTTGTCAGAGTTAGGTGAGCTGTGTGGAGCCCAGAACATTCTGAAGACTGTACGCAGATACGGCAGCTAGATCAAAGGCGTTAGTTTCATTACCTTACTACTTGGAATAGTTGAGCTAACCAGTTCTAGAGGCTTTGTCTAGAATATTATTAACTTTGAAATGCCTTACTCAAGCATTTTGTTGAAATGGCCTTTTAACTCTAGGGTGATCAGTTTTTCTTTTATGTGAAATTTTTTTTTTTTCTTTTTTTGTGGTATGCGGGCCTCCCTCCATTGTGGCCTCTCCCGTTGTGGAGCACAGGCTCCGGACGCGCAGGCTCAGCGGCCATGGCTCACGGGCCCAGCCGCTCCGCGGCATGCGGGATCCTCCCAGACCGGGGCGCGAACCCGGTTCCCCTGCATCGGCAGGCGGACGCGCAACCAGTGCGCCACCAGGGAAGCCCCTTTTATGTGAAATTTTATTGCATACTTGGGCATATAGAATGTGAAACCATGTGAGTAACACACCTTCTTCTTTATGCATTTCCCATATTATAATTATCTGAAAGGAACAGACTTTGAGCCTTTATAATTCACATCTTCCCCTTTGTTACTCTGGTGTATGGGAAGGTGAGAGCAGTGAGAAACATACATGGGATGGTGCAGAGAAAGAGCTGCTAGCTTCTCTTTCTTCATGAAAAATTTGGCAAAAGCTGTCTGGACTTGTTGTAGAGAAATATGATCCCAAATATAAGTCTGAAATACAAATAGATTCAATTCTTCAATATTAGACCAAAACCAAGTTTGGAGCCATGAGGGTTCAGAGCAAAACCAACTTTTCTCACTCAGCTCTTGGCTTGAGAGTACAATAGTGCATGATTTGTAAAAAGTCACATTGAACTATATGCATCAGAGCTGGTGAAGGGAATTCACCACATAGACCTCAGATAGTACTATGCGTGGTATATATTCCTTCCAGAGAAAGTTATTAAAATGTCTTATCTGAATTTTTGCTTGTATTTTGGTGCCTCTTCATACAATTAAAAGTGTTTTGAACTTGCTTTCATAAATATTAACTCATTTGGATCTTATAGAATTAAAACATAAAGGACATTTAATTACAATTATTTTCCCCAAAACCAAGTAAGCAAAAGTTTACAAAATCACAAAATTTCCTTGTAAGTACAATAAATTCATGCAATCATTTAATGTCCTATTCATTTCTCCCCCATTCTATTAAGGGTTTGTATCTTGTGTCATAGTTGTGTATTCCAAAGAATAATGGAGGAAGGCTGGAGGGAGTTCCAGAAATAATGTCTATGAAGATTCTTCTCAGGTGGAATAAGACTTGGGCTCCATGAAGTAGGGCTGGACTTGTAGGGATGGATATCCTGCATCTCTTAATTTCTTCTTATTTTAGTTCTCCAGTTTCCTTTTATTCTGGAAGTCCTTTCTCCTCCAGATTTACCATGGCTTGCTACTGTTTGTCCTAGGGTGAATTGTCCACATGGGACACAATATTCTAGATGTGTCTTGGTGTAGAAACCAGAGGAACTTGTAGCAACTTTGATGTATCTTCTTCAATTCTAAATATGCATTAGGCATTTAAAATTCTTTTCCATGCCAGAGTTATGGCCTACATTGCACTTACAGTTACCTCAGCTCTCAGAAAGAATATTTTTCAAGCAGAGGGAAGACTAAAATTTTGTAGGTGAGAGTCCATGGTATGCTCAAGGAACACTATGGTTACTGCACTGACTGAATTGACAATTCCTTTCAGTATGTTACAGATTTGTTGAGTAAATCTAACATGAATATTTGTTGAATATGTCTAAAATGTCTTAATCAATTTTGCTGACAGAAACATGGATTACAATAGGTCTAGGCCCCATGGCATACCACTACAGATGCCTTTTCTTGTTGATTTTGATTCTGATCAACACGTTAAAAGAAAAGATATTTGTTCAGATAAAGTTTTCCTAACTGTATTGTCACGATCCCTAACTCTTCTGTCTTTATCACAGGATGTATGAAAATCCATCATATATTATGCTAAAATCAGGATAGTAATACCCTATAACTACCCTGGGGCTCAGCAATTCCACTCCTAGGTATTTCTCCAATAGAAATGAAAAAACATGTCTATTAAAAAATGTATAAGAATATTCATAGAAGGTTTATTCATAGTAGTCCCAGACTGGAAATGACCCTCATGTCCATTAATTAGAGGATGGATAAATAAAATGTGGTATATACATACAATGGAATACTACTCAGCAGTAAAAAAGAACAGACTAATAATATATGCAACACCATAAATCTCAAAAACACTAAATGAAAGAAGCCTTATACAAAAGAGCACCTACTATATGAGTCCATTCATTGGAGTTCTAGAACAGCTGAAACTAATCTATGGTGCAAAAAAATCAGAGCAGTGATTGCCTCTGGTGTGGGTAGGATCAGGTATTGACTGGGAAGGGCACAAGGAACTTTCTGGGGTGATGGTCATGTTCTCTATCTTCACAGTGGTTTGGGTTAGACAGGTATATGTGTAAACACATCAAGGTAACCACCCTGATGGTAGTTTCACCCTGATCAGGAAGTGAAATATCACAGTGTGCCTGAGGGATCTCCTTGTGCTTGCTTCCAGTTACTACCTCCCAAGATAAACATTGTCCTGATTTTTAACACCATCAGTAATAAGACTTGCCTGTTTTTGAACTTCATAGTGCCTGGCAAGTATGACTATTTAAATATTAGATCTATTCTCTTTGCTTTTTCTTCTTCCTAGTCACAACACCTGAAGAAGGTACTGCAGTACTTAATGTATCAAGTGGTTTAATGAAGCAAATTCTGTCTACATGACCTCCATGAAAAGTCAACAGTCCAGCTCACTGACCAACTGATCTTCCACACATCTGTGTTTTTGAGCTGAAAGCTAAAATAGTTGTTTGCCTGATTGAAATGTCCATGTTCCATTCAGATATTTAGACTTTGATTAGGCACTCACTAAATGAGGCATATGTGTGCAAAAGCATTCCAAACTGAGCAGATACAAAGAAATATTATCCTTTAGAACATAATTGATCCTTTTTTTTAACCCAAGAAAACATAAATTTGACTGTAAATATTATCTAAGTATGTCCTTTAAAAGCCAAAGGAATGTCAGATACAATTTATTTTCCATCAGAGCCAGCTGAGACATTAAGTGGCAATTCTACTTCCATTAGCTAAATCTGGCAAATATGCAACTGTTTAAAGGCATTGTCGATAGCCATTGCACAATTAAGTATTTGTACGGATGCCTTATTAAATTACACTTTTCAAGTAGGCATAATAAACTAGGAGTTCACTGTACAGATTTTCATGGGGAAAGTCAGATCAGTATGGGATTTATTTAGAGTGAATTTAGTGCGCTGACTAATGAAGTAAATGTCGTATGTTTTGACCAAATAAATCTTAATTTCCTTAAAACTTTTTTTTTTACGGTCAAGAAACAGCAAAACAAAATCCCTGCAAATATAATTGCCATGATTTGTAACATTACTGAAACCATTTTATAATTGTGATTGTCTTTGTAATAACAAAACCTATTATGTTTTAAACAGAGAGCATTGCCCTACACAGAGATTTCTAATCTTCCTGTAACAAGCTGATACTTTTTCCAAACTCTAAGATCCCTACAGGGGCTGAATGATAGGTGGGTGAATGGAGAGGGGGATGATGGAGGAAGGTGATGGAGGAAGAATTAGGAAAGGAGGCTGTGGAGGAAATTGTTAAGCACTAGCTAGAGAAGGCTTTGAGATCTACTGGGGGATCCTAATCTTCTGGATGGACCCTTCTGCATCTTGTCTGCAAAGCAGTGTTAACTAGAAAGTTTTTTATTTAGTGATGCATTGGTCTCTCTTTTCCTTTAGTCATTGGATATAGTTCTCGTCACATAATTCTTAAGCAATGGTTATGTCTTTCTGAGTCTGGTATCACATTAGTTTCTATATTAAAATAACTTACCCTTGTCCTCTTTCCCCATCTACTCAACAAACTTAAAAATATTTGGTTCCTGATTGGCCTTTAATTGCCGAGTCTTCCAAATAACAAAGTTTCTAGCTCTATGGTTTGTTCATAGAACACTTAGTGATTATTTCTAATTCAATCTGAATGAAATAAGTGAATTTTTGAATTCTCTTAAAATATTAGATGATGGTATATTGTATAGTAACTGTTTGGATACATAGCCGAATTTCTATAATTTTCATCTGGCTGTTTGATATTATATAAGGACAGTTTCTATGCCTTTCTTGTTGCTAAAATTTCTAGGAAGAGTAGTTTTGCTTTCCAGTTTGCCATAATGTAAAACATAATCTTGGGAATAGTTGCTCTAAAGGAACATTTCTATAAGATAGATTGTATTTGGGATCTTTTAGGGGAGGTTCTTCAGGGAATTATGGTAAATCTTTTTGTAATGGAAAGAATCACTTCAGTTTTCCTCTCCTGAATACCTTTCATTGTCAGCTGTTGAGGGTGAGAGTATGTTTGTACTTTGAAGTTTTTGAATGCTGATCATAATATTTAATTGTTTTTACCGTGTTTGCCTGGGTTGATGACAGATAAGGAAACCTAGGCACAGATGGATTTTTTTTTTTTTTTTTTTTTTTTTTTTT
>NC_041224.1:46467798-46515560 GCF_002837175.3 Physeter macrocephalus
GGCATGTGGGATCTTCCCGGACCGGGGCACGAACCCGTGTCCCCCGCATCGGCAGGCGGACTCTCAACCACTGCGCCACCAGGGAAGCCCCAGATGGATTTTTTTTAAGTGACCTCCTACACAGGTAGAACTAGGATTAGATATCAAGACTACTAGTTTTAGATACCAAATAGACACCTGTATTACTTCTGTGTTATAGTTCTAAAAAAGTTGTGATTTTTTTGAATCATGTAAAAATCTGCCCAGGCTTTTACAGAATTTTCTAATTTTTCAATAAATGGTGTCTTTTTATATACAAATATACAAGTTTTATTATTCTTACCACCTATTATGGTATTCAAAATACCTGAGGGAAGGAAGGTGGTAAGTGGCAGAGGAAAGAACTAAATGGGAGGTATGTGTTGTAGTCAAAGACCCACCACTAACTTTGAAAACCTGAACAAATCATTTGCTTTCTCTGATCTCAGCTTCCTCAGGGTGGTTGAAGTAGGTAATGTGTTAAGAACAAGTAGAGTTAAAATTTTGTTGTTTTATCTTTTCAGTCTGTTCTGGGCCCAGGGACACAGACTAATTAGTCGGGGGCCGATGTTGAAGTAGAAACCAGGAGAAACCACATAGAAGTCTTTCTGGAAGTATAATCAGTGACTACCTTTTAAACAATGCAAATCGCTGCATTCTATCGTTTGGAGACAGAATTTTCTAGAAGGGGATGAAAGTGAGGTTGGTCTATAATTCTAAAAAGCACGTCAGGTGATTCCAATGCTCACTGAAATTTAAGAACCACTTTTATGAGATAAACGTTCTGTTTTCCTGAAGACACTCTTAAAAAGCACATACAAAAATTAGTGTTTCTTATAGAAAATATGGGATATAACCTTTAGCTCCTTTTACAGTGATAATGGTTAGGGGGTGCCCAGTAGGTATCATGAGGCCATGCTGGCCAGTGTGAACAGGGACACCAAGGACCTTTGAGTCTTTTGAGGAGGGTTCCTGGAAGATTCTGATCAAATAACAAGAGAGAGGAGCTTGCTTAGAAGGTGACGGGCCTGAGACCTGGCTCTAGGAGATGATCTTTGAAGCGAGTGCAGTATCTTAGTACAGAGTTAACATGGAGAGTTAAGATGAGGACCAGCATCAAGTGGTAGGCTGGGGAAGACAGACCCTAGGCCAGGGTCATGGAAAAGAGAGGGCAGAGCAATACCAGTGACAGCTCAGTTCCTCCCTGCAGTTAGAGCTGGCAATGTGTCCTATAAGTAAGTCCTGGGGATCTTTGGGGACCCTGAAACCAGCCAGCTGAGATGAGATTCTGCCTGTAGCTTCCATGGCTGGAGCACTACAGAGCTCAGCAAGGACACACTGTCACAAGACTTCCTGGGTCTACATCATGGGCGGTTTGGTTTCTCCTCACCTTTATAGGTACAGAACTGACCCTAAGTATTGTTTTAGACCTTCTCAACTAAGTCTTTTCATGGCTTTTACAACATTCAGAGTGAGAGATATCCTTCAGGTAGTACAAATCAATAATCTCTGCACTAGGTGGTCCTCAAAAAAAAAAAAGTCACTACAGGAGCATCCAAATTGGGGCTGCTTCACAGTTGCCTTCCAGATAGAAACTTCCTGCCAAAAACTGCACATATCAACCCAGAGCTTCTTATACTGTGTCACTGTAAGAGGTGGCTGCAGGGTTGAGAGTCTAGGCTTTGAAGCCAGACTTCTTGGGTTTCACAATTCTGCCCAAAACTTCCAAGCTGTGGAACCCTGAGCAGTTTCTCCATCTGTAAAGTGGAAATAAAGGTAGGACCTAACCTGTAGAGTTGTTATGAAGACTTAGAAGAGTAATATGTATCAAGTGTTTAGAACACTGTTAGCAAATATTGCTATGGTTAGCCCACCTTTGTCCAGAGTAAAACAGGGAACTGTCTGTGATACAGAACTTGAAGGCTTCCCAAGCCTCATTCCTATTGAGCAACAATGGGGCCCGAATGACTACTCTTGATGCTCTGGGTTAAGATAGCAACAATTCTAAAATTGTTGAATATGATTCAGGAGGAGTACATGTAAAGCCATCACGCTGTGATGCACTTTGACTTTGTCAGATGAGATAGCCAGGCTCAGAGGGAATTGCCCTTCGATTAGCACAAGTGTGAGCAAGTCAGGAAAGTTTCAGCAGGACATACTGAGGTGAGGGCCTCTGCGAACAGCACAAGGATGCATAAGGCAAGAGGTAAGGCAGGGAGCATGCTCTCTATTTTACCTCCTCCAGCCAGCCTTGCCTAGGAAAGAAATCAAAGAACAGTGACAGAGGTATTCTGCCACTTAACCAGAATCTAGGTGGGTTTGTGTCTCAGGTGAATACTCATAGTTTTTCTCCCTTAGCTGTGGAAGACTGCATCCCTCTGTCTTTATTAGCAGCTTCGTACAGCACTAGGCTGAAGTCCTCTGTTGATCTCCTGATAGCATAGCACGGCTCCCAGCTGCCCTGACAGTCAGACCTTAAGAGCTGGCGAACATTGTTGCCTTGGTATTCACTGGGAAGACCTCTTGCTCCCATGGACACTGTCCAGTCCTGTGCAACGTGAAGCGAAAAAATGGAAAGGGCTCCTGAACAAGAGCTAATAATTGTAGGAGGAGCGATGGAGGGAGGAACGGCAGCCATCTTATCCAAGTAAATGAATTTAGGGTTTCTTTAAACCACTTAGTCCACCTCTTGTCTACGTGAGATTCTGTCACGTTGAAAGAAACCAGTGCTTAATTCCAGTAATGATCAGGATCTTGACTTTAAATCAGAGAATCCACAGGACCTCTTTTCATCTATTTAGTGTCTTTATTGTTTCAGATAACATACTCTTGGCTGTTGTAAGATTCATATCCATAACTTGTATATTTATCTATTTAAAATTATAATTTGGTATATTTAGCTGGTTTATTTTACGTGCAGCATTTAAGTGGAATTCATTTCATTGACATACTATAATGCCCCCCTAATATTCTTGTTATTGATTTTAGTATTTCAGAAGTATTACTCATAGTGACACCTTACTGGGAAGCAAATTTCAGTTCTATCAATAGATATTATTATAATATAGAAAACATTAATATTTGATGGTGACATAAATATGACACAAAGGCAATAAACTCATTAATAAACACACACGTGTCATTAATAAAACATCCCAAGATGGCAACGAAGAATTTTCATCTCTTGTTCTTAAAGTTCTCCATTCATTTACCAAGTGTATATTGCACGTGGCCAATTGTTCACAAAAGTTATTCTCAATTAATGACACTGGCCCTCATTTAAAGAAATACAGAGATTGAAAATAATTATAATGGTAATATCAGTGTGAAATTCACAAATTTTCTTTAAAAAAAGAGATTTATTGAAACATAACAATGCTTCCCTCCCTTTCTCTTTTCTTTTCTTTTGTGTGTGTGTGTGTGTGTGTGTGTGTGTGTGCGTGCGTGTGCGTGTGTTGCTTGGCAACCAACATTGATCTGTCCAAAAAAAAAAAATCACATGACTTAAGATTGCTAGTGGCAATATTACTCTGTCATTTTTCTTTCTCATACCAAGCTGATGAATGTACTACTAACTGGAACACCTATTAATTGTTTCTTCTTTCTCTGAAGTTTAATTTCCATGTATTTATCATGCACTGGGAATGGTTCTGCTAAAGACAATGACCTAGAAGGGAAGGCCTGAGAGAGAAATGAGTGGGAAAGACTTCTTTGAAATAAAAGAGAGCATTATCACATTCAGTTTTTTATTCATGATTCATCAGGTCAATCTTGCCTTACCAAAATACCAATCATGGCAGAATCTCAAGTCAGGCAGCCTCTGTTTCCCCTCACTTGTATTTGGAAACTGTACCCAGGAAACCTGCTAATTGCCTCCATGAGGCTAATGGGTGTTTGTGTTCAATGCATTTATTAGAACTGTCGTCCTGATCTGCTCCAGCAAAAATGCACACTGCTTTGGATCTTCCCATCAGTCTGGTGTGTCCCACTCCTGCCTACTCAGTTCAGTTCCCTGCTTAATACTGTCTTCCCTTGGTTGGGGTACTCTGCTCTCACATAAAATGTTTGGTGTGCAGCCCTTTTTTGTTTTTTTTCCTAGAAGATGCTGACAAATCATCCAATATTTTTGGGCCACCCTTCCATTGTTGTCAAAGTCTCCTGTCAGAATTAAATAAAACTCAAGGACATGGACAATGGAAATCTTGCTGAACCCCATAAATTACTTTTATAAAGCATTTTTCCCTAAAAAACTCAGCTTGGAAGAAATTGTGCCTTGCCTGCAGGTAGATGGCAAGTGACAACACCGGCATGCCAATCAAATGGTCAAAACTATGTCGCAAGTAAATAGAAGATATTTTCCTTTCCAAATCCTCTGTCTTTTATTCACAGTTGCTTGTTTATTTTGAAAGGCTTTGAAACATATTCCCCATTTGGAGTATATCCAGTTTCACATTCTCTCTGTATTACATTCTCATGTTTATGAGAATTGATGCTGTTTGCTCATACTGCTTTTGTGACTTCCTCCACCCCACACTGTGTAAGAGTCTAATAATACAGAAGCTTCAGAGACTCTTTACTGGCTAATACCTGACTGCTTTTTCTTGCATTACAGCTCCAAGTGACCATTTTCAAGTCAAAAGTTCATCCCCATCCCCATCCCTTTGGAACCAATGTGCATCAACCTTCTAACCTCTGCCTCAGAGAGATGATGGCTGTTGGGGCTGCAATCCCTTCATTACAGATGGTCCATATTTTATATTTAGTGTGGAAGGTCAAATTTAGGAAAGCAATTTCTCTTAAAACTAAGAGTTGCAATAATCCAAGGTCTTCTATTGGCTTATGGGTGAGTGGGCAGTAATGGGTTTATGGGAAGCACCTGCTAGTCTGTCTTTTCCAGGGAGGGGATTATTCCTGTCAATCTAAATTTTTAGAATTGGTGGGCTCCCATTGTTTATTATTCAGCAAGCTTTTATTAGATTGTCTCTAAGCACAATGCAGCGAGTGGGGCATCCTTCTGAGCAGGCTAGCAGGCTGGATCAATATCTCTAGGCATTGAAAATCTTGGATAAAATAATGCTACATTTTCATCTCAGCTTCAGGAAAGAGTCCTGCATGTAGTTCTGTTACAGAGAGAACATACAGAAAAATGCACGATGACATTAGCATGAACAATAATTGTCTAACAATGATAGAATCTATGGGTAAGATGGTGAATTTTTCAGGTGAATGTACATTTAAAATATTTCACTCTTTTGTGACAGTTTAGCCTAAATCTACAAAGAAACAGTGTGACTGCACTACACAAATGCACTTATTGTGGTAACTTCAAATAAAATGCCAGAGAGAAATGGCATTCATTTAAAAATTAACAGTGTAAATGAATTTGTATCTATTACGACATATATGTATGGAGTGAGACAGAGACTAGATTAACTCATTCCTTTGTAGCAGATGAATCAAATCAAGCACAGTGACTTGGGACCTAAGAGAAGCCATGTGATCCCAAGGCCTTTGGTTGTGCAAGCCCCAGAAGGCCAAACTATCCTAAGGAAATGTGGGCGGGGGAAGATGGGTCAAAACCTCCCTGTCTACATTGAGCATTCTCATTCTTAATGAACTCTAGAAGCAAAGCAAAGAAAAACTCTAGGCTTTTGTGTTCAGACATCAGGCTTAAAAATTCCTTGTCCTGATTTTCCAATTTACCTGATAAGAAACTAGGCTGGGAGTGGAACTGACACTAGGAAGGAAAATCTCAGAGACTTAAGTGGTGTTGAGATAAACGTGACCCCATCATCTGCCTGCCCATTCCCTGCACTCCGGCATAAAGACATGTGGAGACACACAAATGTCACAGACAAAACTGAATCAGGTCATCAGGTTTTTGTGCCTTGCAGGAATTTTAATAAAAATAATAATAGGTTATAATAGTGATGGTAGTTGCTAGCATTATCATTTTTATCATTGTTGAATATTTACTATGTTTCAGATATTTCAACAGTGTTTTCTCAAAAGTTCCTTTTAGACAAAACATTTTTATTACCTAGTTACTTTACAATTAAGAAACTGAGGGGAAGGAAGGAAATGAATGTTTATTGAATAGCTCTTATGTGTCAGGCAATGTGATTGTAACATTCATATATATTCTTTAATTTTATTCTTAAAACTATTTTAGGTGCATATTAACTATAATTACATAGGTAAGAAATCTGAGACTCAGAAAGGTTAAATAATTTGCTCAAAGTCACAGAGCTAGTGTATAGTGGAGTTGGGTTAAAAGTGAACAGATTTGCTTTGTTCCTGAGGGCATGCTGTTTTAACTTGACTGTGTTGCCTGTGAGAAAGAGCAAAGACCAGCTATATTTAGGTCCTTTGTCTTACCCTTCAGAGGTGTTTGTCTCACCACTGCCTTATGTGCAGTCAGCACTCAAGGTATTTGACCCCGAAAGGATTGGGCAGACAGAGATGTGAGGACCCATGAGTTGAAGCTCCATGTTATCACCCTCTGGCTCATAGAGGGCCATGATGTTTGGGAGTCTCCAAAAATGATTTAGTGGAACCAAGATGATGGAATCAGGAGAGAGGAACGAGCAAAACATGTAAAGTAACTCATTCTTTAAAGTCTGTGCTATTAATTCATATTTCTAAAGCTCTCATTCAACACTAAGTTAAAATCACTTTGTTTTTGTAGAACATCTCAAAGAGTTGGTTTTGAAGTCCTGACTGCAATCTTTTAATGGGGCTTAGGCTGTTGCAAAAATCCACCTAGGGGTTGAAAATGAAACTCTACCTTGAGGACACAGAAGAGGCACATCTAACATCAGTGTGGATCTTGGATTCACCACTTCCCCTGCTTGAACAGCCTGAGAAATCATCACTACCATGACCCCTGTGGGTCCCTCTGTGCCTCAGTTCTTCACATGCAAAATAAGATGATGACAGGGCTGTCCCATGACCTTGTTGATTAAAGAATAACCTGCAAACAATGCAGTCAGGAAATGACCAGGTGTGTACAGAGAAATACTGTCCTCTTTGTTCAAATGCTCTTTAAAATGTTCAGGAAAAAAGACAAACAGGATGCTAGCGAAATAAGGTGGTGAAATGCTGAAGCTGCAGCACTTGGGCAACAACTGGGCAGGAACCTGTACTAGGTACTAAGCTTACCTGTCAGGATGCACAGGCAGAGAAGCCCAAACTGGGAGAGTGCAGTGGAGAATCTGGCCTCAGGAACACAGTTCTTTGTCTCTGCAGTTTTTCTCTGCCTCTATGCTGTCCACAAGAGAGAATGCAGGAGACACGCAGGTAAAACTGGTGACTAAATCCCAGAATGTCTTTCTTTGAAAGAGCATGAAAGAAGCCTCTCTCTGATTCTGATGTGTGTGAAGGAGACCATGAGAATAACAAAAGACAGCAGTTCAGCGGGAAGTGGACAATTAATTAGCTGAAGTACCTTACTCTCTCATTAGCTCTAAGTAGGTAGTCAAAGAAGGAATTGGAATCTAGCCTCTTGGAGGGCTTTGTTGGGTAAACAGTTTACATGAACACAGAGGCAGCCAAGGTGTGGGAGACTCTTGGCTTCATTGCTATGACTCTCTAGATGTATGTGCTGTATGAGAGCAGCACATACATCTAGAGAGTCATAGCAATGAAGATGTGCCTCCCAGTGGCTATGGCATAAATCCTGGGGCCTGATGACCTGGTCTGGAATCTTGGCTCCCCCACTTACCTGAGTGAGTTATGTAACTTCTCGAAGTTTCAGGTTCCTCAGTAATCATTCCCACCTTATAAGGTTTGAGGATTAAATGAAGAACTGCACTTAGCACAGTCCCTGAAAGATATTAAAAACTCCCTACAAGATAGCTATAATAATTATTATTATTCACTCTAAGAAAATATTTGGGGAGCAGTTAGGTTAAACTTAATGAACAAAAGTTGATAGTGGTCAGAGAATTTTTATAGTGCCTAAGAGTTTGTTTCTTTTTAAGGTATTGAAGAGTTTGTTTCTTTTTAAGGTATTGAAGAGTTTGTCCTGTAAGTGTTCTGTAAATGAGAGATTCATTATATTTTATGATATTATTTATAGAAAACATAACATTAAAATGACTTTGGCATCACTTACTCTTGCTTTTTCCATTACTGATGTTTGGTAGTTTAGTAGGAAAGACCGGGCAGTCAGATTATAAGACAGCATTTCCCAAAATGTATTTTCGGAATGTAAGTCCCAAAAAGAAATCCTCGTGAGATTCACAGTGCATGCTATCATGTTAAAGGCTCTGAGAAGTCCACGATTGAATTAATTTGTTTTACTTTGTTAAACGTTGTATTTTCCAAACTTATTTGACCACAGGATTTGAATTTCACACATTACCTGTTAACATTCTCAAAACACTTTGGGAAAAGATCTAAGATAACATTTTCCTCCTGGTGGGGATCTTACTAGCATTGTAGACATAGAACCCAGGAGGAAATGCTGAGTTTTTAGAAATCTAAAAACCTCAACCTTAAATTGCTATGAAAAATCTTTGCTAATAACCCTGAAAGAATGCTATGCCAGTTTTTTTTTCTTTTGTATTGAGCAGAAATGAGCACATCACAGCATCATTTAGTGAGTACCTACATACTTACTAAATGTTCATACCTGATGAATATTTCTGGGTACACAGAGTCAAAATTTGACAGAGCCATAGAATTACTTGCTAAATATTGGTGATTCATTTTGCTAAGTTAATTATGATTCTGCAAAGAAGAAGTTAAAGGGCAGTGAAGAGTGGGCTAGTGTGAGAGGAAAAGGGAAACAGCTCCACCCAGCAGCCTGCTATATTTTCCCTCTGCCTGGACATAAGATGGGCTTATGAGGAACAAGGAATGTGATTATTTTGTAATTGAAAAAAGCAGCAAAGGCCTTACCTTTCCTTTAGGGGGCCAGAATTTGAAGCTACAGCAAGCTAATTCTTACTCAGTGTGCTTTTATCAATCCTAATTCATACACAAATTGTCGTACAAATCAGAATATTTTCCTCCACAAAACAATGTTTTAAAAAGTGATTTGTTCCTAAGCTAGACTGCAGAAGCCTGTTTCAATTATATTTTCTTCTAAACTGTCAGAACCTCTCCGGCCTAACCCTGGTAGTAGAAGTGACAAATTTTACTATTTAGCCAGTCGACAAAGTCGTATTTCATGACGTGCAATGTACTGGGATGCAAAGATAACACTATCGTGCCCTTGCCCTCAAGCTGCTTATCTCATTGGTGATATAAGACATAAACAAATAATTAGTAGGCAAAGGAGTTTTAGATAAGTGAAATGGAAATAAAGTACACTGGAAGCATTTCTGGTTGGGACGATCAAGGCTCTGTGGAGGTGATGCGCCTCCACATTTCAGCTTAGCCTCACAGAATGGGTAGGAATTTAGCAGGCAGAGGAAAAAAGGTGGGCGCTTAAAGCAGAATGCTTTGAAATCACTTAGAAAAATCCAGCAGTAGACTGGCAAGTGAACTTCTCATGCCAAGATCTACAAAGATGAGACACTTTCTGAGAGTCTGACACAGCAGCTCTCTCCCTCACTAGGGCATGAATAGCAGAATTGCAGTTAACAAGTCTTTGTGGTCCCAGAGAGAAATTGATATTTGCTGATTGCATGGTGCTGAAGTAAAATTATGAGAGTGCATTAAAATCCTTTGTAAAGAAGGCTGAAGACATTACAAAAATGCATGGGCATCTTGGGCATTAATATTTGATTCAATATCTTTTAGTTGCATATGGCATATTTTGATGGAAGAGACATGCATAGATATAAATACAAATTGGAGAACCACCAGGGCCAGTGCCAGTCAGTAAGACTCCTGGCTGGTGGGATACACTCAGCCTCACCCCATATATGGATTTTTGAGGCCATATCCTCAAGTAAAAAGAATCAAGGGTAGTTTTTTGTGTCTATTCTATTGTCTGCTAAAAGAGGAACAGGGAACTTCTTGTAACCAACAAACATAAACACCCAATTAGTATTGCTAAAGAACTTACTATGTCCAAAACACTGTCCTCAGACACTGACACGGGTGGAAAAAGAGAAACAATTTCTTTTCTTAAGGAGCTCAGAGTCTTGTGGAGGGACAGACACATACATAGCCAGTGAATGTGAAAACAGCAAAAATAAGTGCTTGGGGAGGATAAGAGGGAAGGATGAGATTCTGCAAGTGCCCATCAGATGGCAAACTCGACTGCATTTCATTGAAAATGCTCTTTCTTTATTTCCACTCATAAACCCCCCACTTGGGACTTTGTGGGTTATCACAGGCACATTTTCTTTTTCTCTGTATCTCTTGTCCAGCTCAGTCCTGCTAGGACAGCTTACTTTGCTGGTGTCGAAGAGGCTTTCCTCACTGCTTTTCTATCAGCCAGAGTTCAATTGCAGTCCACAAAGCCCACTCAAGTTAGATTAAGCAGAAAAGGATTTATCACAGGGATATTATTAGGTAGCTTATAGATCTTTGGGAACAGTTTGAGAACCAAGCTTGCATGCCACATAGCAGAAGTGAGCAGCCAAGAAGAACTCTCAGTCACTGCATGAGACTGTTTCCACAGGAAGTCCACTGCTGTTGCCACCTGTGACTCTACACTCATGAAACCACAGCCTGAAGAGCAGAAGCTCTTCTATGGCTGCTGCACAGACCTCAACACTTTCATTACCATGCTTGCTGGAAGGGGCTTGTGGACTCATAGAGTTTGCCTTGCTCCTCCAAGTCACACAGTGAGGCTGCTCGGTTGAAGCTGGTCACAGGCAAGAGATGATTGAAGTGGAAGTTTGGGGAAATGCACAATCCACATAGCAGAAAATTACCAAAAGGGGGAGATGGGTTAACAAAATCATTGCCAGCTGCAAATGACAGAGGTCTATTGCATCGTCCCTCAGACTTTTGCCCTTAGAAAATTTGATCACAGGTTTTAAAATTTAATGATATTCTCAGATTGGCCTGATACAGAATAACATTTCAACATCTTACCAGGGATAGCAGCGCAACCTGGACTTTCTTGGAACGTGTTGAAGAGAAGCAAAGATGGTCAGTACCTGAGCTCCCCATTTGCTTTGCTTCTGATTGTCCCCTGTGCCCCTGTATTCAGAGGCCCTGTGCCACACATTATATTCCTGAGTGACTTACAATTGTGTGCACACTATTCTCTGCAGATATGTGATGGGGTAGTCGCCATCATGTTCAGAGAGTACATTACCCTTCTCTGAATGAATCAGGTAGGACTGAGACCAAAATTAAACATTTTAGGGATTATATCTCCATATAGTTGTTTTAATTAGAAATTTTCTGGTGTCAAGGAGCACATATAGTCTCTAACAGGCCCAAGCTTACAGGAATTTTGATTGTAATGATGCCAAGATGCTTCATTGAATGCCCAGGCCTCCAAGAAGGTAAGATTAGGGCAGCAAAAATCTGTGGACTTGCCACCAATGATATAAGTCCACTGCATGTTTATTTGTTTCAGTTCTGCTACCACTTATTTCCAGGACAGGAATCTAATTGGCCCAGCTGGCCTTTTTGTTCCAAGCTCCAGGTTGCTAACCAGCCTTGGGAAGCCCCTTTTTCAGGTCAGGTGTTCACCCTTGTGCCTATCAACTGTGTCATCAGTTGGAAAGTGAGCAGTTGGCATGATCTACTGCCCACTTATCAAAGACGATGGGTGGCATCAGATACCCTGAGAAGGGGACACAGTCAGGGCAGTCTGTCAAAGCCTGTCTGATGTAGAGTAAAACTCCCCAAGGCTCTTGGGTTGGCCCTTGCACGTCTGGCAGGCTGACAGGGAAGGGCAGCTGGAGGTCTGTTTGCATGAGGACCTGAAGGGCCATCAGAGAGGGAACTTATCTTAAAGTAAGAGAGAACCAAGCCCGTGGCACCTGACCAGTCGTGATTGTTGGAGGGGCAAATCGTGTGGAAACTGTCACTTAGTCTTTCAGCCTGGCTTATTGCCAGGTGTGGGTCCATTGGAGAATACAGAGGTGAAATTTGAAATACCTGTTTGAAACTTAAGCAGCCATGTTTTGAATTCTCTCTAAGATAGCATAATACATAGAGGGGAGACAGATATTCTCTTCCCTACATCTCAGAACACAGTGGCTCTTTGGTCTTCGTGGGCATCATTATTGCCAGCAGAAGAGGTGTGATTAGGCTAATAGGTCTACTGATTGCTCCTATTCTTAGGAGAATCCCTGGGATTCCAGCCAAACTTTGGAAGTGCTTGTAAGGAGGCTGGGTCTTTTTGACATGTTGGGAGCAAGAGCCCGTGGTGTATGTGCATTATCATTAATGTGATCCTATTTGTATGTGTAGGCTAATAGGCTAGTGATATATGGGGAGATAACTAATGCCAATTTAGTTCAGTCAGGTTATAATTATTTATAAACAATTAAAATCACTTGTTTGTTTCAAATGAGGTTATTTAATCATTTCTATCTGTTTGCCATCAGATAATATGCCTGAATTGAGTGAGTTTACATTTCTTAAGTATTTTAGAAGCTCAATTTCATTAAAGCTTAGGAGTGACGTTCTCATAAAAACTATATATATGAACTTGCTAAAGATATGGATAGATAGTTAGGATTTCTTTGTTAGTAGTCATCTGTATTTATCCAGACTCCTTAAGGGATTTACAGCCATTGTCCAGCACTTCCAAATACCATTCACGTCAGGTCCCTTTGATCACAGCCTCCCATCCTAACATCAGTTAAGAGCAATGGACTACGCTCCAAATTCTTTATCCATAGCAATGAAAATTAAAATAATGACTGGAAAACAAACAACCAAACAAATGACAAACAGTTGATTCAGATGAGCAAAGCCCTCTGTGCTTTCAGACTTTTCCTAACAATTGCCAGTCAGCTCCTCAGAGTAAATATTTTCAGTGGGATTGGTTGATTTCTGATCAATGAACATATCAGAATCTGATTCATAGTTTCCCTCTCAAAATTCCTTACATATGTAAATTTGTCAACTCAAGACTTTTTGGGGTGGCACGTGGTAGGGTTTCAGGATTTTGCCACAAAATTCTCATCTTTGAGATTAGGATTGGGACAAATGCATTTCGTACTTGGAATCAAGATCTAAATTTCTTCCTAACCATCTCCCCTTTTGTTCTTGCGTTTTCTCTTTTCATATTTTATTTTCTTTATCTATCTTCTTCCATTTTCTTTCCCTCTCTCTTTCCCCCTTCCTTCCCTACCTGCTCCTTTTTTTCTGTCTTTTTCTTTTCTTCCCCAGCAGTTCTTCTGGGGAGTGGGATTGGTGGTGGAGGGTGGTCTTTTAAATCAATGGTTCTCAACTAGAAGTGATTTTGCCTTCAGGGGACATTTGGCAATGTTTTGAGACCTTTTTGGTTATTACAACAGGAGGGGGAGGGGCATGGGGTACGGTGCTTCAGCATCTCCAAGTAGGGGACATTGGACAGGGGACAGCGATACAGCTAAACATTCTGCAATGCACATGACAGTCCCCCACAGTAAACAATTGACCAGTCCCAAATATCAAGAGTGCTGAGGTTGAGAAAGCCTGCTTTATATAAATATGACTTTGTGTTCATTAAGAACACAGAGGTTAGGAGGAGTGGAGACGGGGCTTTGTAGGGTCCTGCTCCTTTCTTTTTATTCACAGTTGCTGGCTGGCCCTTTAACTTAACTCTTCATCTACCACAGCACGTATAAAGTTTATGTACATACACCCACCTCTGCTGGCAGCATTGATTATAGCTTCAACCAAACAAACAGAAAAAACCATTAAAGCTTGTATCTGGGAAATGTGAAAGACAAAGTTTTCTCTTGATTTATTTTTTCAAAATCTGTATGTTGCACAGGATATGCTAGGAAAAATAGATGTGTTTAAATATAATTATGGTGGAAATTTTCATTTAGGCACTTTGCAGGGTGGGGGAGAATACATATCCTCTGGGTTACTGTGACAATTGTGACAGATAGGTTTAAAGGATTAAATATCAAATTAATAAAGAGGACGAGGAAGTCTATAAAGATCTGGTCTTATTGTAATTGAGATGGTTAACCATAAAGCAATGAAAGAAAACCCATGGAAAACATTTGGTTCACAAGTGGCAAAAATAGTTAAAACTTACATAAGTATAGTTAGGGAAATTTAGATAATGAATATCAATACTTACAACAGTTTCAATAACTCTATTTAATTGTGGACCAAATACCTAAATGCCATTGCATATATGATGTGAATATTAGTGGCCCAATTGGTTACTTGTCCATATTGCAGGCAGTAGACGAAGGGAAATTGGCATCTAAAATTTATTTCCTTCCCAGATTATAAAACAGAACTACTAGCCAGGTTGTAACCTAACTATATTGGTCAGTAAAACCAATCGCAGCTTTAGAAAGTCTACACTAAAGCCTGGAAAGATAAACTACAACTCAGCAGAAAATTTACCAACATGCCAGAGTTAAATAAGAAAAAAAAATTGCGTGATACTTACTGGTAACAGCTAACCTTAATAAAATTGGACACAGCTGTTGAGGTGCCCAGGCTACTGGGTCAGATATTACCAGGGGCTCTTGGGCAGTTTCTGCATGGGGCTCAGAGCAGGGAGCAGCTGCAGGACTGAGCCTAACCCTCTGGCCCTTGGCCTTTTCTGGACCCTAAGAGCATTACCCAGAAACTGGAATACTTGAGTCTAGTAGATTCAATCCAAGTCCAAGATCTTGGACATCATAGATATGCTGACTCTCTATTAATAATCTTCTCTTTGTATTTTGCCTCCATGTTTCTCTTGGGCTTCCTCTCCCTTAATTCCTATCTGCACCCCAGATCTTCCTTTCTATCTTTTCCACTGTGTCTCTGGTACTTCAGCCTCTTCTCATAACACTCCTTCTATCTCTGACCCTAACCATGACCTACTTCTCATCTGGAGCCACCACTTGTCTTGTGTCCCTCTAGGTGAGTCTGCACTTCTTCCCTGCATGGTATTTCTTACTCCCAACAGCCTCTTTGATGCCATTTCTGAAATATTCTCCCTGTTTTGAAACTCACACTGAGCTTGCATATACTCCTATGCCCTGTTGCTGTAAACTTCTCCCCCTCGGGTCCTCCCGTTGTGAGTGACATGTAGACTTTTCTCCTCTCCAACTTCTGTCATCACCTGAGTGAATTCTTATGTCATGCAGGCAATGCATTTAGCACCCTTTTTCCAGTTCCTTGATCTCTTCAATGCCAGTGGTCTTCATCTCTACTTCACATCAACAGTTCTCATCTACAGCAACACATTGCCATCAAGCAGACTGTTCCATACCTGAAATCTCAAGCTCAGTGAATTTTCTCTGTGATAGCAATTTCCCATATTTCCTGCTCTGTCATTCCAACAGTATCTACTTCCTCAAGCATCCTGGTTTGTCAGTCTTCTGAGTTCTCTTCATTCTGCACCAGCCTTAAATTGATGCTGTTCATTGTAACTATTCTCTTACCGATACCTTTATATCCCTCTTCTGCTTATGTTTTTGACACATATAACACATCTAGCTACACAGCAAGTCTGTTGCATACTGTTGGAAAAAGTCACAAATTGTGCATATCTGTATCAATACAAATTCATGGCTTCTAAAATCCTTTTGGCCTCAAGATCCTCTACCAGTTACCTTTCTTTTTTCTCTGGTCAGCACTTCCATTTCTTCCAACAGCTCTGTCCCCTCTCCTATGCCTGTCCTAAACCCTCTCAGGGGATGGACAACCCTTCTTGCAACCTTAAATCATATATGGAACATAATGGTGTTTAAATAAATAGCCTTGGTTTCTACTTAAAAGAAGTTTGAGATTATTTTTTTTTTGCGGTACGTGGGCCTCTCACTGTTGTGGCCTCTCCCTTTGCGGAGCGCAGGCTCCGGACGCGCAGGCTCAGCGGCCATGGCTCACGGGCCCAGCCGCTCCGCGGCATGTGGGATCCTCCCAGACCGGGGCACAAACCCGTGTCCCCTGCATCAGCAGGCGGACTCTCAACCACTGCGCCACCAGGGAAGCCCAGAAGTTTGAGATTATTAATCAGGAAATCTTTAAATTATTGTCTCCTCTTTGTCTGCAGTATTATTTACTTCTATATCCATTCTCTAGACCCAAAGAAGGAATTATCCTCCCTGTTCTGTTCTTCTTGTCTCATCTGGAATCTTGCTCTATCATTGATCTCCCATTTCTACTATGTCTTCAGCTTCTTTCTTTTTCTGCTCCTTCCCTTAGCCTAACCTGTGATCAAGTTCTCCCATTCTAGCAAAACCAGAACAAAACCTTCCTTTTATTCTATGATGCTTTTGAGTTTTTAGATAATCTTGATTTTTCCCATCATAGCTCATTCTTTTTATACCTCAATGTCTTATTTACTAAACCCACCCTAAGCTGACGCTGTTCAGACCAAGGTCACTGGTAACTTCCACATCACCAGATACTCTGGGGAATATTCTGTCCTTGTCTTATGTCAGCTTTTCTGCAGTACTTAATATTTGGGGCCCACTACTATTTTTAAGGCTCCCACATCCCCTTCTTCACATCAGTGGCATGAAGTAGTATGAGGACTTGAATATGCCAAATGATAACACACATCTCTGCCTTGCACATACCATTCCCTCTTCTTGGGATGTCTTTTTCTCCATTCCCTCTGCCTTCTCTGCCTGGAAAAATCTCATTCATCCCTCAAATTCCAGCTTAGCTATCACCTCTTCTTAGCTGCTTTGGCAGATTTAGTTTCTTAGCATGAATCTCTAAGTTTGTCTGAGTTGAACACCTCTTTCTAAGTTAGGCTTCCGAAAAAAATCTTTCAGTCATAAAATCTCCTATTTTAAATCAGAAATAGAAAATTAAGAGGAAAACTTAAGTCTTCATTGTTAATGAAAGCTTGTTATGCATATCTTTTTATTTGCATATGGTGGCAGTGTTGACTTAGTATAACTAGTAATTCCTCTCTCTACCTTCTCTATCTTCTTTATCTTTTCCCTTCATTTTAATACATTTTTAATTAGCATTGACTCTGGCTTATTAGCATTGACTTTTGGCCCTGAAGCTGGCCTAGTAGCAGTATTTATTGTTTGTTTCAAAACTTAAACTCTTAATTTTTTTTCAACCTGAGTTCTAAGTCTTTGGTTCTTTCCTTAACAAATAGAGTGATTTTAAAAAGACATGGTTTTCCTTATAGCAAGGTACATATCTGTGTTTTGTAGAAGCATAGGTTGTGGGTTTAGGTTCAAATATAAACATGTAATTATATTAGGCAAAAAAAGAACAATATTGTTATCATGAAGGCCAACAATTAACTCTCAAATATAAATTACTATTCAACACAAGTGAATGACATTTCATCAAGCACCTTATGTTAGGTTTTAGTTGATTGTTTTTCAGGAAAAAGTGTTAAGTATCAACATGGATTATGATGACCCTGAGGTCCTGTCTATAATTGGGCTGAAAAGATCTCTCCAGCTGTGCTCTGGGTTGGCTCTTGTCTCTGCTATTGCTTATGTGTTAATGGCATGGGTGTCACTGATACTTCTGGGCTGCATCACCATGCAGATTGATGGCAAAAACCATTCTGGCCAATATGGCTTTTAGATGTCACCTGTCTAGACACAGTCAGGATTACTGGAAACCTGTCTCATTACTTTATTTCATGGATACTTTACCCTTTTGCACTTAAACCTCAGTCTCTAAGGGGACAGCCATATCTTTTCAGCTTGGATATTTCACAGGGATGATGGGTTTTGTTTTATGATTTTATTTGGCTCTACTCTCTCCTCCCCATATCTTTCTGAGTTAGTAGAATAGGTTTACCCAGGTGGCTCTGAAGGATACCCTGAGTTTTTTGCATATTTTCATGTGTAATAGGTATAATACTTTTGAAATGACCCTCTTTTATGCTCTTTAAATCAGATTTCTTTCTCCCTACACCCCACCACCACTACGATTGGGGCAGGGGTGTGTAATTTAAATGCTATAGGCAAAGGAGGAGAGCAGGGCATGGAGGAGTTCTATGCCAACAGGAAGAGTGAGGAGGAAGCCCACTGCTCCTGGCTTCAGGGGGTTTGTGGGGTGAATGAGTGGGTCAGAGGTAGAGTGGAAGAGTCAGCATGTTCTTGAGGGGCTCTCGCAGTGAAGGACACCCAGGGTGGGTGGTAAAAGGACGCTCTGTGGAGAGCTGCCATCTCCTCTTTGTACTTAGTTCTTGCTATATACCCAAATGCCATTTTGAAGAAGAATAGGAGGAAATCTGAAATAGTGAGTCTTTGAATCAAATGAGATGACTGGGTTACCTAAAGTAACTGGTTAAACTATAATGGTTCTTCTGAGCTCACTAGATTGAACCAAATTTAACTACTCTCAACTCTGCTGCCCTGGATGTTGTGATCTTGAGAGAAAGATTAGTTCAAATATGAAAACAAAGAAATTGCATTTTTCTTTGCATATATGAGTATGTAAGTACATCTGAGACCCTGTTGTATATAGATAAGGAAGCATGCCTTTCTCTCCCTAAAGCACTGAGTCAGTGGTTATAATGTAGGTTGGGGGTATGGGACGGGAAGACCTTTCCCAAGATAAAATTGGTTAACACACGCTGAAAGTGGAAAATAGCTCTATACACAGTAGGGGTGGGGAAAGTATTTTCTGTCTGGGGACTGACCCTTGCTAGGGAAAGGTATGAGAGCTTCCTTAGCTATTTTCCCTTTCAGGTTGAATGGACATTGTGGTTGAGTCCTCCACTTCCATTAATTATTAGAGACATTTACAGTATTTTTAGTCTCATTGCTAGTAATTTGTTGAGGAATGGATAAGCTTACACTTATTGGAGCCAATGAAAGTCAAGGAAAATATTTCTGGGGCCTTCTTGGAAAGAAGTTCTGCCCTAAACAGAGAGAATTGACAGGTTAGCCTAATGATCTGGATGGCAAAGTGGAGAAATGATGAAACAGGGTCTCAAATGGCAGGGTTGAACTGTTGGATCAATTGCCCTGAAGCCTGCCTCACTTCTGGATGCCTCAAAAATGAGCTAATGTAATTCTTTAGAGTTTAAGTCACTTGGAGATGAGATTCAGTTATTTGTGGTGCCAACCAACTGGACTGAGCCATAGGCGATTACTGTTTTTCTCCATGGCAGAGAATGGAATTATTCAGAGAGACAAACCGGTTTGCTCACTGCTTTGATGCCAAGTGTATATTCCACGGGGCACTTTCTAAATCTATTTGTAATGCTTCCAAATAGATGAGAAATTTATTAGCTTGGGAGTCTGAACATCTGATTCCATTCCTGATTCTTTTAGTAACTAGGTGGACAAATATCAGTTTCTCTAAGTTTCTGTTTCTCAGTTGTGGCATGAAGGTGTTAGACATGAATCTCCTTGGTTCTTAAAGCTTAGAGTACATTTTTTAAAACGTGTGGGAAGAGTGCTTAAAATGCAGATCCTTGGGCCCCTCTTTAAAGATGCTGATTAATTTTTAGCACGTGCAGTACCAGAGATAATTCTAATGCAAGGTGGTTCAAGGACCACTTTGAGGAAATCTGAATTAGAGACACAGTAAGATCCTTCCAAGATACCTTGTAGTCTAGTAGGTCTTACCCATCAGCAATTCTTACCTGTGCCATTCCTGTATTTTATTATTTTTGGTTGTGAAGAAACCATGGATTCTAACAATGAAGCTTTGTTGGGATGGATGACCAAATGTAGGGGGTTATAGAATCATGAGGCAGGAAGGAACCACAAGAGGTCAATGCAATTTACCTCCTTACTTCTGGGCTGAACTCCATCAAAAGTGCCCTGACAAATGGGTGTCTCCTTCTGTTCACAGGGATCTCAAGAAAGTGATGCCATATCTACCCTGGGTTGTCACTTCATGTGAATTCTTTCTGAACAGAGAGGTCAGGGAATCATACAGTCTGACTAATCATATATTCTCATTTGAGGATTTTCATGTTAGTTCAGCATGGATGTTCGTCAAAGAATTGGGGGAAAAAATCCCCAAATACTTGGAGCTAAAATTATCCTGAGTATCACTTGATCATTGGAGATTTGAAAGAGAATTCTTGACCTCATTATGAATAATGCTTGAACCGGCAATATAAGGAAGGCTGGTTAAATTGAAGTTCACAACTGAGAGTGTGTGAACTAATGGAAGTTCTTCCTTATAGTTGGCTTAATTTCCTCCTACTGCGATTTCAAGCTGGTTTTCTCTAACATTCTTCTCTGTGAGTGGGAATAAACTCTGATTATCATTCTCTCCATAATAATTCTTCATTTTTTTGAAGTTATTAACTTCCCTTCAGAATTCTCTTTATAAGGCTAAAAAAATTTCACTTCTCTTAACCTTTCCTCATATGTTCCATTTTTCAAACATTAATAATTTTCATTATATGTCTCTGGACTTGCTCCAAATTTTCCACATCTTTAAGTGGTGGTGTTGTAAATAGTACTAAAATAACAGCTCTGACAATTGTAGGGTGCAGTTTCCATGCACTTTTTTTGTGTAGAGAGTACAATGTAGTAGGATGGAACCATGGACTCATCAGGCTGCCTGGTTTTGAATCCTGGGCCTGACACTTTGACAGGTTATTTAACCCTTGACCTTGGTTTTCTTTTCGGTGAAATGGATATAATAATAGTGCCTGTCTCACCCTCAGAATGGGAGAAAATATTTGCAAATGAAGCAACTGACAAAGGATTAATCTCCAAAATTTTGCACTGCTGGTGGGGATGTAAATTGATACAGCCACTATGGAGAACAGTATGAAGGTTCCTTAAAAAACTACAAATAGAACTACCATGCGACCCAGCAATCCCACTACTGGGCATATACCCTGAGAAAACCATAATTCAAAAAGTTATGTACCAAAATGTTCATTGCAGCTCTATTTACAATAGCCAGGAAGCAACCTAAAGCAACGTGGAAGCAACCTAAGTGTCCATAAACAGATGAATGGATAAAGAAGATGTGGCACATATATACAATGGAATATTACTCAGCCATAAAAAGAAATGAAACTGAGTTATTTGTAATGAGGTGGATAGACCTGGAGTCTGTCATACAGAGTGAAGTAAGTCAGAAGGAGAAAAACAAATACCGTATGCTAACACATATATATGGAATCTAAGAAAAAAAAATGTCATGAAGAGATTAGTGGTAGGACGGGAATAAAACACAGACCTACTAGAGCATGGACTTGAGGACATGGGGAGGGGGAAGGGTAAGCTGTGACGAAGTGAGAGAGTGGCAGGGACATATATACACTACCAAATGTAAATTAGATAGCTAGTGGGAAGCTGCCGCATAGCACAGGGAGATCACCTCTGTGCTTTGTGACCACCGAGAGGGGTGGGATAGGGAGGGTGGGAGGGAGGGAGACACAAGAGGGAAGAGATATGGGAACATATGTATATGGCATAGCACAGGGAGATCAGTTCGGTGGTTTGTGACCACCTAGAGGGGTGGGATAGGGAGGGTGGGAGGGAGGGAGACGCAAGAGGGAAGAGATATGGGAACATATTTATATGTATAACTGATTCACTTAGTTATAAAGCAGAAACTAACACACCATTGTAAAGCAATTATACTCCAATAAAGATGTTAAAAAAAATAGTGCCTGTGTCATAGGTCATTCAGAGTATTCAATGAGTCTCTGTACATAAAAAACTCACATCTATGCCTGGCATGTAGCTATTATCATAGAGAGGTAAGACAAGGAAAAAGAAAGAAGAAAGAAAGAATATTAGCCTTCTAAAGTGAAGCTAGTTGTATTCCTACAGAGGCTACATTATATGTAAGTGGTATAAGGATCACCAGCTATGGAACAAGAACTTTCACTGTTTGGAGTGAAAACTTTTAATGTTGCATATGCTGCTGGCTCTCAGGAACAGTTTGCAAGATAACTGGGTTCAGGCTCTTCTCTGTTACGTATTAGCTATGTGATTTAAGGAGGTTCCCTTAAATGTCTTGGGACTCAGTGGATGCATCCATAAAATAGGAATAACAACTCATCCTCCTGAAATACATAAAGCTTTCAGTTTCTTTTGGGAGTCTAGTATGGGGGTTTCTAATACTAAGATTTGCTTAACAGGTGGTGGGAGGTTGGAAGAAGAAAGCCACAAATCAAGACATGTAACAATCTACTGAAAAACAGAGGGCGAAAAGATGAAAATAAACGAATATTATTTAAATACTAATAAACGAGTATTATTTGAATACTAAAATGCAATAGCAGGGCCTGAATCTAGCATAATTTTCGGTCTTATTTGGAGATACTGGGGTGCGGTGGCTTAGTGTGTAGGTACTGGCATTGACTTGAATTTAGATTCTGACTCTGGGGTACTAGTTAGGTTAATTATCCTCCTTGGGCCTCAAATGCCTTATTTGTAAAATGGGGATCTTTATGCCTACCTTACAGGGCTGTTTTTAACAATAAAAATGAGATAATATGTGTAAAGCACTTAGCAGAGTGATGGCACATTGTAAGTGCTCAACATATGGTACCTGGTATGATAGTTCTCTATTATGGGGGGTACCAGAATTCAAAATAATGAACTTTTCTTGGTCTTTCTGTACACGTTTCTGTCTGAATGCCATGCCTGGAGTTTACCTGTGAGAGCCGGAGTTTTTGAAGAATGAGAGTTCGAGCGGTGAAGTAGGAGCAGGGAATGGGATAGCAATGTTTCCTCTCCAAACCGGCACACATTTGCTCCAGTGCAGTGTTGTTGGGGATGAAGGGCAGCCCAGAGGAGAGCTGAGGTGGGGGAGTCAGGATGGGAAGCCACATAGGATAATGCAAACCACATTTCCTGGCTCAACCACTTAGTTCTTTCCCCTGGGAAATTGTTACGGGTATTTTGCCTTACTGTGAGTCTTTGCACTTCCTGTTATGAACTGGTTAAGAAGATAATTATAACATGGTTATGGGAAATGGTAATGAAATATACCTCAGTATACAGCAAGAGAACAAGACCTCTGCCATTTGGAAGAGACAGGAAAAGCCAGGTCTGTTTTTAAAAGTAGGATTTACTACTTTTAAAATTATAAAGTAATATTGTCTTATTTTAGAAATTTTTGAAAAACAGAAATATAAGGATTATTAAAATGGCAAATGTGCCCACCATTCAGTAATAATTACTGTTCACATTTTGTCAATTTTTTCTTTTCCTTTTTCTTAATCTCTCTGTGACTGTATAGATATTTATGCGTATATTACAACATATTATATTTAAACATTTTATATAGTATTTATACAAAATTGGAATCAAAATATACATATATAAAATATACATACCTACATACATATCCATATATAATTTTTAATCCTGCTTTTAGTAGTATTGTATAGTAAACATTTCTTCATATTATTACATGTTTTTCAAAAGTGCATAATATTTTTGTTGTTGTTGTTGTTGTTGTTGTGTGGTACGCGGGCCTCTCACTGTTGTGGCCTCTCCCGTTGCGGAGCGCAGGCTCAGCGGCCATCCGTGGCATGTGGGATCTTCCCAGACCGGCGCGCGAACCCGTGTCCCCTGCATTGGCAGGCGGACTCTCAACCACTGCGCCACCAGGGAAGCCCCTCCAAAGTGCATAATATTTTGTTTTGTGTTTGTAACATAATTTACGTAGCCAGATTGACATTTAGGTTATTTCCATTTTTTTTATGTTATATAAATGAAGCTGCAATAAACATCCTTCCACAAAAATTCGTATGCATATCTGTGGTTATTTCTTTGGGATAAATGTCTCCCCAAATATATTAAAATTCCCTACATATTTCCAAGTTAACTTCTAGTAAGATGGTGACATGTTACAGTTTGCTAGCAAAATTTTAAAGTTCTTATTTTACTTCACCATCACCAAATTAACATAATTTAAAAAAATCTTTGTTAGTTTGCTATGTAATAAGTAGTTTCTCATTGTTTTTGTAATGTGTATATGTGTGTGTATGTGTTGGATCTTGAAAAACAGGTGAATTTGGAAGGATTTTTGCCTATTTGTATATCTTTAATTTGTTAATTACTATTAATGTACTTTGACCATAAATGGGATATTTTAATTTTCTTATGAGTATACACTTGTTTGTGTGTTTGTGTTTATATGTCTATTAAAGTTATATTGCCTATCATGAGTCTTATATTTTCCCCTAGTTTTTCCATTTGTTTTTGCATTTTGTTTATACTATTTGATATGACTTTTTCAAATTTAGTATATTGTACTCTATCTATACTTGGTGTTTTTATTGCTTATAAATTCTCAAGATCAATGTATTGCTTTTTTAAAAAAATCCATTTTTATGGCTTATTTTTATTTGTAAAATAAAGCCATTTAATCCATCTAGAATTTATTCTGGTGTAGCGTATCAGATATTGTGCAAATTAACAATCTCCTCCTTTTGCATAAACCTGAAGGTTTTTTTTTTTTTTTTCTCTTTTCTTTTGGTAAGAAACAAAGATTTCCCTAAACCAAGCAATGACTGCAGAAGCAATGCAATCTGTCTCCGAGCTGCTGCAGGCCATGCGAGGCTGGACAGAAAGGGTCAGTCACTGGCCCCCGCCTCTGGGGGAGTCTTAAAACATGGGCCAATGTTGCTATAGCTGAGCTGGCCTGTTTCTGTATTAAGAGAGAGGCATTTAGGCACTTATGCTCTCAAGGTTCCTAGTAAAGTCATAGAGGCAACAATCTTCTGCTGATTGAATTTTAACTTAATTTAATTTAATTTCCTTGGGAATCACAGATGGTGTCATCCAGCAGCTAGAGGCTAAAAAGGGGCATTCTGCAAAGCGAATGAACATATATTGAGTTATAATCAGAAGCACAAGCAAATAGAAGCAAAAGTGTGACTATCAACAGTGATTTGCAACGTGGATTCTCAGTTCAGCAAAGGGCCAGACTGGTCTCCACTAAGGGCTTTGTGCAAGTTTCAACAGCAACAGTCATGTCACCTAAGAAGACTCTTCTCGGGGTTACAGTCTACAAGGGCATGTTCAAAAGCGTTAAACAAAAAATGATGAAGGAAAAGTTTTAAAGTATTCATAAACGAGTAAAATCAATACAGTTAAAATGACATTTGACTGGAAACAAAAATTTTTAGCTAAGAGTAGAATTTTATCTCAGTCGAAAGCAAGGAGTGGCAAACATTTTGGCTTCATCGATTGTGCTTTGGTTTTGTCACATTAAAATATTTATTGCAAAAAAGTGACCATTTTTTTGATGTTTGGTATTTCATGTTGTCCCAGATTACAAGGCTCTTTGTTTCTGATGAAAAGATAAGGGTGGGCAGTAAGTGTCTCATGCGGGGAGAAGGCCCTCACCCCACCAGGTTATGCAGGAGAGCCAACGAAGTGGGGGCTCTGAATCATCTTAAGGACTCTGCTTCTAGATGTGTTCTTCATTCCCCCAGTTAACAGCCATTTCCTGCAATCAGTAAAAGCTGATCAATCATCCCAGATGAAGATGGAGCCAAGAGGTTTCTGGCCAGAGAAAGGTCCGTGTTGCTTCTAATCTACCCACACAACGGATCGGAAGGGAAGCAGCTACAATCCCCTGTGCTGGAAAACATCACTGAACCTCACCCTAACTGTTGTGGTCCTCTTTATTGCAGGTGTCGAAGCTCAAGCCTGGACCATTTTCTGATGCCACACAGATATGATGATACTCTCTGTCAGTCTTTGCTGTAGATATGGGTGTTTCAAGCCATATTCACTGGGATATGAACTCACCATTGTTCGTTTTTTTCCAATTTTGGCAAATAAATGGTATGCTTTCAAAAAATTTGTTAAAACGCAACCCAGATAAGCAAGTGGATCCTAAAGGTGGCTGTCAAATATCCCCCCTTTTAAATAGAAAACCGGCACTTTGAAATGCTCAAATTGTACCATTTTCTATACCCTTGTAACAGGTCAGGTGCCAAAGCTTGATGAACGAGATAGAATCGCACAATGGGATCAAAGGGACAGCCAGCCCAGTTTATTTCCAGAGGAAAAGCTTACCAATACACAAAGGAGAAAAAAAGGGCTCGGCTTGAAACCAATTCTTTCCTGAAGTACAAATGTAAGAGAAAGGACATCACGAGTAGCAGTTATCAGTATGGTTCTGGTAGTTTTGTAAGCCCGCCCTGCTCATGTAGAAGTAAATTATTTGATGAATCAGGAAAATATAAGCAGTCCATTTGGATGAAAAAGAAACCTTCATCCAAACTATGTCTTTAAAATTTATCTGGATAAGTCAGGTGAAAGCAGTCTTTTTTTTTTTCTCTTCTGAATTATTTAGGTAATTGATTATGTCCATCTGCTCTTCTTCAGAGAAATCCAGGACCAAATGCTTCTTTTGGCATCTCCATTTCTATTCTTCCCTTTTATGTGACTAACCCCTGTCTGAATCAGGAGTTTCTATGGATAATCGCCCACCAGCTGTCACCTGTTCCATTTGCAAATCTGAGCAATCTGAACCTGCTCAGTTAACATTCCCCAACTGGCTGAGAGTACCTAAGTAATTCTTCAGCTGGGAGATTATCCTGTCATTGGCCACTTTAAAAGTTGTGATTAGTCTGCCTTTTGATAGGTGCAATCTAATTGGTGGTGCAGATAGAATTTTATTTGCTGGAGAGAGCTTATTATAGGACTGCTTGTCTTGACACGTGGAAATTCAGGTGCTTTTTGTGTAAATCTCCATGTATGGTGATTCTGGCGAGAACAGTCGTCTGTTTTCAAGCAGTTGTTTTCCCCACAGTTGTTTTTTGCCTGCTGGCTTTGGTCCTATCCTGTGTGACGATGGAGTACCTCAAACTCACTCAAGAGAGCAAAAAGAAAAGTGATAAGAGCTGGCTCCTGGAAAGGGCCTGCTCCCTGACAGGGTGCCCCCATCAGCTGAGTGCTCAGAACCCAGTGCAAGTATGCAAGCCCACTCGTATTCTGTATAGCCTTTGTGGAATGAATAACCCCCAGCTGGAATACATACATGGATGTAGGGTTAAAATGAAATTTACCCCAATTATAATTAAGCTGTGTGATATATAAATGGAAGGTCTCTAAACTTGAAACCCAAACCCTGAGTTCAGGTCCCCCCTCTGATAATTATTAGGTTCATGGCCTTGGGTAAACCACATGAGTTCTCTGAGCTGTGGTTCTCCATCTGTAAAATGGGGATAATGGTACCTGCTGGACCTCCCTGGGTTGTCATGAGATTTGAATGAGTACCTGAAAACACTTAATGAGCTGTAAGTAAGCTGTGTAACTATATGACAATGGGGTGGCTGGTTGAGAATAATAACAACATGCATTGAGCACCTATGTGTCAGGTACTGTTCTTACTATTTTATATCTAGGCACTCATTTAGTTGTCAACACAACTCCTATGGGACATGTACTATTATTATTTGTTTCACTTTTCAGATGGAGACACTAAGGCACACAGAGAGGTTAAGTTACTTGTCTCAGGTAACTCAGCAGAGAATCAGCCTAGCTCTGGAATCTGAGCTTTTAACTTCTCTATCTATACTGCCTCTCTAGGAGCAGTGTGCTTTGGTAAGTGGGTGTGGGTGAGAAGTGCCAGTCTGGCCCTTGTTTTGGCTAAATTGGCTGACTGGCTGGTCTAAGCAATAGAGGTGTTCTCCGTCAGGGGATGCCTGAGGTCTTGATCATGTGGGACCACTGTGCATGGTAGCTGCTTCTGTGATCAGTGTAGCCATCTGAGTTCCCTCTCGGTCTCCCTCCCAGCTTCTCACCCACTCTTCTGGCAATGCCAGGAAGCTACTATGCAACAAAGGTAGGCTGTGTGGGAGATAGAAAGAATAGTAATGAACCCTGGGGCCACTTTACAGTTCCTCCTTGAACTAATTCTTCCTGATTTTCAGGAGTCAGCCATGAATACTGCCCCCTGAGGAAGCCAAATCAGCACACTGTCCTGTACCACTTTCCTTTTGTCTTTAGGAGTTCTGTAGTGATTTTTCCTGATCAAATCATGCCTGCCCATTATAAGCTTATTACAAGTCCATGAGGCCCAATGATTGACTCTCCCTGGTCCATCTTTCTCAGAGCGAATAAACAAATCATCAGGAATTTTGAACACACGTCTCTTAAACCCACGTTACCTTGCTACTTGCTATGCATGATGAAATTTCACATGATAAATCATGAGATCCTGGCAGGATTTTGCTAGTTTGCCAATGAATTTTGATTTGGCTTTAGAGCAGTAGGAAGTGCAAATACAATTAGGTTTGAAAATTATTCAAGAGTCATTTTAATGCTCCCAGGAGATTGTTCTGCTAACCCACATGGATTTCTTCTCCCTGTCAGAATTTAACCACGTCAGGGTAGTTTTTGATTAGAAAGAAGTTGTAAAATCTTTTAGATTGAGACCATTTGTGAACTGATATAAATTATTGAACAGTTGCTTAACATTTGCTTAATGCTTTGGAAAGATATAAAAGGGTATTTGAGATTTTAAATTTCAAATAATGTGACATCTGAAAACTTATTTTGGTTTTCTTTATGAAAGACTTTTACCTCATTATAAAAATAATAATTAATAATAACTACCTTCTCTATTTTTGAGCCACCTCCTCTGTGTTAGACAGTTTATACAATCCCTGCTATTCCTCCCAGCTGTCTTTGCAAAGTAGAGATTATAATTTTTTTTTTCGCATATGGTAGAAGTTTATGTGTACTCTCAGAGAGGTTAAGTAACTTTTCCAGAGACACAGAGTGGGTTATCAGTAGAGCTGGAATTCGAATCCTAGACATTGTGTCTCCAAACCCACAGCATCTCAGACCTGCTGGTCCTCAGAAGGAAGGGGAAGGCACAGAACTGGAGTCCCACCCCTTCTCTGACATCACTAATTGTTAACTCTAAAATCGTAGCCTCAGCCTGTGGTTGGCCAAGTGCAGCTAGGATTAGCCAATAATCTTAAAAGAACCTCAAGCAAGAATTCCATAATAGGCTCCTTTCATGCTGGATTAGTAAATAAGCAGGTCTTTGGTCCATTTGAAAGGTGGGATAGAAGAGCATAACAGTTACAAGCTCAGATTCTAAGAGCTCAAGTTTGGAGCTACCCAGACTTGGTTCCAATCCCAGCCATACCAATCTGGTCAGGTTTCTTACCTACTTTGAATTTCAGTTCTTTAGTTGTAAATGGAGCATAATAATTGTATATAGTTTATGTGGATTAAACAAGAGATTGTAGGTAAAGCATTCAACATAATGTCTGATGTGGTAGGCATCACACATGCAATACAATGTGTATTGTCATTTATTATTATTGTTCTATATAGCTCTGGGAGAAAAAGCTCACAGTTGTCAGAGGTCATCTCCATTGCTCACATTATAGCTTTATTCACATCTTTTCCTTGTTTCTCCTATGCACCAAACCCTCTTAAATAGTTAACACCAGAGAGCTGTGTACGTTTGAAGAAGAGAAAGGTGGGTTTTAGCTCATATTTGGTATTTTTACCATATTCTCAAATACATCATGCATATACCATTTCATGTAATTTGCACAATGATATTGGATGATCTATGAGCAGGTATCATGTTCCCATTTTCATAGATATGGAAGCTTGGGATCAGTCCAAATCAGTCATTTAAGGCTACATCATTAACTAATGAATCAAGACTTGATTCCAGGTCTTCAGACTCTTATTTCCAGGATTCTCTTTAGCAACAAAGTCAGGATTTGTGGAGACTTCTAGGTGTCTGGTGATACCACCAGTATAATGATAACAAACATTCATGTTTACTTACTGTGCTAAGCACTTTACTCACATCCTCTGATTTAGTTCTCAGCACAGCCTAGGCAGTAGATACTGCTCTACAGGTGAGGAAACAGGCTTGGAGAGGTTAGGTAGGCTCCGGTTGTACATTACAAGACGGTGGAACTGTCTGTCTGTCTTCAATACTGAGGTCTTACTGGGCTATGCCTTCTCTGTTATAATTCCTTCTGGAATCAATAAGCCTATAGATCTGGGTAAGGAATGACCACTGAAGTGGCCATGAGACCTCTGAGCCTGTCTCATGCAGGCTGCTGGGGGGTATGGCTTGTTCCTTGGAGTAGGGACTAGCTCCCTCTCTCAAACAGGAGGACATGAAGCCCTGGGGGCATGGTCTGTGGTCTAGGGGCTCAGAGAATTACATCGAGACGTGGGGAAGCCTGTTCTTTTTATATTAAAACCAGTGTGGGAATAGTATTAAGATGACAATTTACATGAATATTGACTTCGACTAAATTTGGGGCTTTCTGGTTCAGTTTCTGAACCCCGTAGGGACACGAGCTTACTGGCTACTGCTATCAGGGGCACTTTGGTAGAAAAGTTTTGGAAATCCTGACTCAAACAGTGCATAAAGTCCACTCCCTGCTCTGGCAAATGATGAACACACAGTTCACTGAGCTATGATTGCTTCTGCGACTCATTGCAGCAGCAAGCTGTTGGCCATTGATTAGCAATGGGCACATTTTTCACCAAGGGCTTTGCCCTCCCCTTGCTCTGTTAATCCTGTTTGCAAGCATTTCCCTACAGAGATCGCTACTTCTTAATAATGAATAAGCTTGCACTTGTGAGTTCAAACTGGCAAATTGCCACCAGCCATTTATTAGCTCTGGATTAATGGATCAAGACTCAAACCTTCTAGTTAAAAGAACAAGACAAGCCCTCAGGATTCAAGACTCTTTTAAAAAAAATCCCCATTCACTTGGCATTACCATTTCTTGCAGTCTGGGGAGTTAGTTTTTTATTTTTTCTTCTTCTCTCTTGTAGAGTTTGATTTATAAGAAAAGCCATGAGGAGGACTTATTTTTCAACCATTTTGGAGCAGGACAGATTGTCAGCCCTGGAAAATGTTCACGTTGTAGTCCTGGGAATTTTGAATGGGGCCAGTGTTCTGGCAGAAGTTTCTGCTTATTGTGTAGGATACTGGAAGGTGTTAGGAGTCTAAGATGGCCATTATGTGGTGGTGGGTTTAAAAGGGCAGGAGGAGTCAGGGTGGTCAGCCTGGAGAAGAAGACTGGTGGCTGTGTGAGTTGTCTGAGGGTTGCTGGCAGGCTGACCTGGGGGGAGAAGGTCATTCTTATTCTTAGTGCTCCAGACAGCTGAGCAGTGTGCACCAGATGGGAGGCTCTGGGAGACAGATTTTGATTGAGAAAGAGGGTGGAGTTTCTAGACTAGTCAAGGAGGCTGAAAGTTAGAATGATGTCTTCAGGAAGCATGAGCTCCTTATTCCTAGAGGGAGAGGGGAGGGAAGAAGAGCTTACTTTAGCAACTCATACTGTGGGCTGGGACATCCCTAAATTATCTCTTTTCATCTTCTTGACACCACTGCAAACTATCACTCTCACTGTATAAAGAATGGAAAGACTCTCTAAGAGCTGTGGTGGCAATGACCAATGAGAGAGACAAGCAGGTTCACTGAGAGAGAGGGGGATGACTACATGGTGGGGTGAGGGGGAGACCATGTGACATTTGGGGCTTTTGAAAAGTACAGGTTAGTTTGTAGGGTTCAGTGATGATGTTTAGATTTGCCTATTGGCAGCTTAAATGACACAGAATTGATGTTGGTTCAAATGGGAGTAATCAAATTGCTGTGAGCCAGGGTCACCTATGTGGATGCTGAAGCCATCAAGAAAGATGCAGAGAATTATGAGAGCAGAGCTAGAATCATAAGGAAGAAGATACAGTCACCATCCTGAAGCTTACAGGATGGAGGGAGAGAAGTGGATAGTGCTGGCTTTAGAAGAAGACAAGTTACTGATATTTGGCAGAGAAACAATAATCTGGAAGCTGCCTCAGGAGTTCGATAATAAGCTGTCTCCCTCCCACAAATATCCTAAACATTAATTGTCTGAATGTACAGAACTATTACACCTAGAGATAGTGGGGACAAAGAAGGACCAAAGAGTATAGCTTCCATTTTCAAGGGTTCTGCATTCTGATTGATTAGACAAGACGTGTACTCACTCAGCAAAGGATTTAGAAGAGCCTTTTGTGCTTTTGAGTTTGGGCCTTGAAGGAGTTAGCCGAGGATGAGGCAGATGGGCACTGAAGTTAAGGCTCCTCAAAGATTCCATCAGAGAGATGTTGCTTCAGTAATACCATCGAGGGGGTGATTGGCCAGATATGCTCAGAGGGTCAGCGAGTTTCCTGGAGCAGAGGGGACTGAGTCAGTGAGTAACACGATCTGGAGGAGGCCCTTGAATCCTACTCAAGTGAAGCTGAGAAACTTGAATTTAACCCTGATTCTATGGTAATTGTTCCCAAATGAGGGAGAAAAAGATGGAAAGATCTTAGTCAAAGGATAATTGCTCATTTGGGTGCAATTGAAAAGAAAATTCATCTTCTCTCAGTGTTTCAGCTACTACTTTCTGGCAGATGATGTTCAAATCTGCATTGTTAATGCCCACATTTCTCTCTCAACCTTCACTAGCTATTCCAGTGATGCACACTTACCAAGTCAAATGCCGACATTGTTGTTATTCTTCCCCATAAACACCCTTCTATTCTGTATTATCCTCATTGGCCTTATGGGAATCATCTGAGGTAATTCCCAAACTCCCTTCCTTTCTACTGTTGACATATAATGGTTGATGATTCTGTTCTGTGTCAAGCACTGTGCTGGGGAAACCAAGTTGAATAAGTCTTGGTACCTTCCCTAGAGGAGCTCACAAGAAAGACAGAAATAACGAGGAATGTACATGTGGTTATGGTTACAGGAGGCCTCTGGGGAGTAGCACCTGGCAGCCTAGGATGAGGGAGGAAGGAAAGGCCACCTGAAGGTGATACCCAGAGCTGAGGGTGAAGAGTTGAGTAGGGGCTAAAGGGGGAAGGGAGGGGAAACGTGCATACAAAACACATAGATGAGAATGGCAACTGTATTTTTGGAGCATCAGAGGAGGCAGGGGGTGTTCACAAATGGGGCTGGCCAGGTAGTTCTCATCCAGTGATTCTAGCCTGATAATATCTATCCATTCTCCCAGATATTGTCTTGACAGAGCTGGATTATCTTATTACTGAGGCCTCCCAGAAACACACGTTTGACCAATTTATATGTCTATAGCTCATTCTAATCTTTAGTTCTTGCAACACCAAATAATGTCACTGAAAAGAGTCCCTTAAATTATGTCCCTCAGTATCCGTGGGGGACTGGTTCCAGGACTCCACGCAGATACCAAAATCTGCAGATGCTCAAGTTCCTTATATAAAATGGCTTAGTACAGTCAACCCTCTATATCCAAGGGTTCGTCTGACTGTACATGTAACTTCTCATTATTGTTTCAAGACTCTTTGCTGAAAATGCCTCATTTCCCCACTCTCTGTGTTATCTAGCTGTTAGCATGATCCAGCTTGGGGGGACCTCGATGAAGCCACCTTCTTGTGCCTGATACTACACCAGCAGCATTCATCACCCAGCTCTCACCCAGGACATTGACTGTCTCTCCCTGAGGCAAACCTTGTCCATCGCTTCCTTCCAATCCCACAGAGGCTCCTGTCTTTCACCAACTGCTTCTGCCTAGAATTTAATTGGTACTGCTCTTGGATTTTATTTTATTGAAGATTGATGAAAAATCCAAAGGAAAGACTATTTCTGTGTTTTTTAAATGACAGAAGAAAATACCATATTATTCAGTGTTATGCAATATTCACATAGAAGACTCCTCCAGGAAAATGTTAGTATTTCTCAATCAAGTGGTATACTTTCTTTCATCAGTTGATGAGAACTGTTTGTCCTTTTCCTTTTAGTTTCCTTCTGGAAGCTCAGAGCTAACTTTCATGTCTATATAGTAGCTATATTAGCCAAAGATTTTGGTATAAATATTTACTCCCTTCCTCTATGCAACGTATTAAAAAAGGTAATCTCCCTATTTTATACTTTTTATAGTGAGATGTCTCAGCTTGCTTCATTCATTCATTCATTCAAAAAATGTTTGTTCTTTCATATCTATGTCCAGGTCCTGCAGAGCCACACTTGGTTTCTATACAACAGGAATAATTAATAATAATAATTGCTACCTTTTATGTTGCATTTATTTTGTAACAAACCTAATACTAGGTAATTTGCATATGATATTTCATTAATTAAGCAAATAAGTGAGACTAAAGTATAGTTAGAAGACAGGGAAAAGTGCTACTAGCCACTGGAAAAGCCTTCATTGCAAAGAAGCCATTTGGACTGAGGCTTACAGGATGAGTAGGTGTTTGTCATGGATGGAAACAGGGATGACATGTGCAATGGTGTGGATTCACTCAAGGGTCTGGTATGGCACAAGGAGAAGTTCAGGGTTGTTGTGTAGAGGTTGTGTTGAGGTGACTGGCAAGAGATGGCACTGGAGAAGAAAGTTGGAGTCAAGTAGTCAAATAATTTGTAAGTCAAGCTAAAGAATTTACCTGTAAGTAGTCATTGGAAGTCTTTTATTTTTATTTTTAAATTTTTAAATTGAAGTATAGTTGATATACAATATTATATTAATGTCAGGTGTACAACATAGTGATTCAATATTTTTATAGATTATACTCCATTTAAAGTTATTACAAAATAATGGCTATATTTCTCTGTGCTGTACATTATATCTGTGTTGCTTATTTATTTTATACATAGTAGTTTTTAATCTCTTAATCCCTTACCCCTATCTTGTTCCTCCCCTCTTTCCTCTCCCCACTGGTAACCACTAGTTTGTTCTTTGTATCCGTGAGTCTGTTTCTGCTTTGTTATATATATGTTCATTTATTTCATTGTTTAGATTCCACAAATAAGTGATAACACAGAGTGTCTCTGTCTGACTTATTTCACTAAGATTAATATTCTCGAGGTCCATCGATGTTGTTGCAAATGGCAGAATTTCATTCTTTTTTATTAGAAGTTTCTTAAAAGGAGATGATTATTACTTTTTTTTAGGATTACTCTTCAGACAGCAATGAGGAGCAGAGGTTGGAGCAGGAGAGGATAGTGTCAGGGACTGGATGATATGGACCTGCAGAGAAATGGTACTGTGGCATTGGGCATGGCAAGAAGGGAACGAATTTAAATCAGTGATTGGGATAAGGCGGGCAGAATTTGGTGTCTGATTAGATATAGAAGCTAAGGGAGAGGGAAAGGTTAAGGAGAACTTCAAGTTTCCCATATGCCTTGAAGGTGTTTGACTCATAATAGTGACTCAATAGGTGCTTGTTGAATAAGCACATGAGATTGACTTCATTCACTGGGAAGAGATGTTTTGGACCAGCCAAGTTCAAAATGTCTTATAGATATCTAGTGGGGAGGTCTAGATGGTAGACATTTATGACAATGATTCCAAAAGTGGTTTGTTCTTATTAACATGTCCTTTAAATATTATCTGTATTTTCTCATTTTTTTTCTCTTTCCCTCAAAAGCAGTCATATTTCATGTGGATGGAGATCATGCTTAAATTTCTCTTCTCTCTCCCAGTGACAACCAGGACAGTGGCTTCTTTGTATGGTAGCAAACATTTATTGAGGCTTTGATATGTTCCCAGCATCGTTCTAAGGGCTTTATATGTAGTAACTCATTTAATTTTCCCAACAGAGCTTTGAAGTAGGTGCTATTATTATCTCAATTTTAACTGAAGAAATGGGGCCAGAGAAGTTAAATAGTTTGCCTGAATTCTCCCATTTCTTCCAAGCTGGAGCTGGATTTGAAGCCAGGCAGTCTGGCTCCTGGAGTCCTTGTGCTTTTTCCACCAAGCTGAACTGCCTCTGCTACCCAGAACATGTGGACAAGCTGGTTGAGAAGTCTGCTGGGGCCCATACTGAAATTCTCTTGAGTGAACCTCACTGACAAATTTCTGTGAATGCTGCCAAAAGATATTTTTGCAGTGAGTCAGATGTGAAAAATAAAAGAGAGTGCCAAAACTTCAGGAGTGGGACAATATATAACTTCTTTTTGAAATTATATATAGAGAGATTAAAAATAATTGCTGACTGAACTATTAAGCTGGCTGAGGATAAAGTTTGTTTGCATATTATTTAGAATGGTAAGGTTCTAGAGTTCGAAGACCTCTAATTGTTACAGACCTCATTACCAAGTGGTTAAGAAAGAGAAGATGTGGAAAGAGGGTGTGTGAAGGAAAATATCTCTGTGAGGAAAGGAGCCCCAAATGAACTGCCTGTCTAAACAGTTTACTTGTGAGCAGAGAGGGAAGGTGCTAGCTCGTTAAGTACAAGCATTGAGTTGGTTCCTGCTCCAATGCAGACAGTGAGGGGCGCAGGTAATGTTAACCTGGTACAAATGTTAACCTGGGTACAAAGCCTGGAACATACTAATATACAACAACATCTTCTGCATCCCAAAGCATTTATGAACAAGGAGGACATAACAATTATTTTATTTTATTTTATTTTAATTAATTAAGTTATTTTTGGCTGTGTTGGGTCTTCGTTGCTGCACGCGGGCTTTCTTTTTTCTAGTTGCAGCGAGCGGGGGCTACTCTTCCTTGCGGTGCACAGGCCTCTCATTGCGGTGGCTTCTCTTGTTACGTGGCGCAGGCTTCATTAGTTGTGGCACATGGGCTCAGTAGTTGTGGCTCACAGGCTCTAGAGCGCAGGCTCAGTAGTTGCGGCGCATGGGCTTAGTTGCTCCGCGACATGTGGGATCTTCCCTGACCAGGGCTCGAACCCGTGTCCCCTGCGTTGGCAGGCAGATTCTTAACCACTGCGCCACCAGGGAAGCCCTAGGACATAACAATTATTATGCTCAAAACCGGCAGGCAGATAGCAGAGGTTTAAAAAAACGTTATTTGGAAACTTATGTGGAAGAGGACATTTGTATTTTCCAGTGCTGAAAGAGCCAATTTTAGGATGAATGCTTAGACATAATGGGAAACTGGCTTTTTAGTCCAATATTGTATATAGAACTTAGTAACACATGATGCAGTTCAGCAAAGAAGCAGACTACCTCAAGTAATGAACTTCCTGTCTCTAGAACTGTGCAAACTGGCTTGGAGAACCACATGTCAGAAATTTTTAATACCAACCTTTAAACTCGAATGCCTCCAATGGAAGGTCCAGAGAGGTTAAGTGACAGCTATAGTGGTAAGCAGTGGAGTGGAGATTTAAGCCCACACAATAGGGGTACACAGGCCTTTCTTTTAACTTCTGTGTCATGCTGCTTTTCCAGGTGATTAAAGAAAAGGATACAAAGTATTAATGAGATGAAATAAAACTACAGAAAGTAATTGTGTACCTGGGTGTATATTTGAGTAAAAATTTAAAAATGTACTATAATTCCCACCTTCTATTCTGTGTAATTCATGCTGTTGACCAAGTACCAATCTTGTAAAATGCTTCCTAGGACCGTATTTAGAGTATCTATATCATAAGTGGAATGTTCTGCCTTTGCAGAAAAATGAGAAAGTCGGCTGGCTACTGTCTACAGTAGTTATGAGTCAGATTCTAAAATTGGTTCATAAGTCAAGGCATGAGACTGCACTTCCCAAATTAATCATCCAATTAGCTCAGCAGATATTTATGGAGAACTTTCTATGTGCCAGACAGTGTTCCAGGCATCAGGAATAGAGCAGTGAACAAAACCAACAAGTATCTTTGCCTGAACAGAGCTTAGACTTCAGGGAGACAGGCAATAAATATTAAACACAACAACTAAAATTTACAGAGCACATTAGAAGATGATAGTTGATACGGTTACTGAGGTGGGTGGTCAGCATAGGCCTTATTGAGAAGGGGCCAGCTGAGCACAAACTTGAGGGGGTGTGGGAGTTGTTAGGTGGCCATGTGGCCATGTGGGCAAGGAGCATGCCAGGCGGAAGGAACAGCCAGTGCAAAGGCCCTGGGCGGGGAGGCATGCCTCCTCTGTTTAGGAAATAGCAAGGAGACCTATGTGGCTATAGCAGAGTGAATGAATGGGGCTGTAGTAGGAGATGAGGTCAGAGGAATAACTGGGCCCAAATCATTCAGGGTCTTGTAAACTATTTTAAAGACCGTTTTTACTCTGAGTGAAATAAGGAGTCATTAGAGGGTTTTGAGCAGACTAGTGACATGATCTCTTTCTGGTTGCTGTGTTGAGAACAGACTGTTGGGGACAAGAATAGAAGCAGTTAGAGGGTTATTACAGTAATTCAGGAAGGATGATAGTGTCCCCTAAGGTGAGGTGTTAGGAGTAGCCATATTCTGGATATACTGTGAAGCCAACAGAATTTTCTGACAAACTGGATTTGGGGTGTGAGAGAAGGAGAGGGGTCCAGCATGATGCCAAGGAGTGAATGCAGTAGACACTGATTAAGGTGGAAGAGGACTTATCAATAATTGTTTTTAGACGTTTTGATTTTGAAATATCTGTTAGCTCCAATAGGCGGTTGATCACTGAGTGTGGAATTCAGAGGAGGTCTGGCAGTTGTTGGCAAATAGTGTGTAAAGACGTGGGAGCTGATGATACAACAAGGAAGTGAGGGCGGATAAAGAGTAGAAAAGAACAGGGTCACTTTAGCATTAAAAATTTGGGGAGAACTGAAAAGGAACCACCAGAGAGTAGGAGGAAAACCAAGAATGTAGTATTCTGGAAACCAATGGTATCAAGGGTCAAGCAAGGCTATTTTATTTAACCCTTAATGAATTTGCACCATAGCAATGTTATGCTACTTACAGCCATATTTCTTATGGAACATATGCTTAGCAATACAACGAACAGTGTTTATTAACCATGCACTCTGTGTTCACTGTTCTGTGGAGCACTGCTGAGGAGGTTCAGGGGTTGTGTCTTATACCGCAAAGTGCAATGGAGACCGAAGAGGAGGCATGACTTAGTTGAAAATGGAAAGCTACACTTCCATGATCATGGAATGTGATCAGTTATCAGCATGGAGAAGAAAAGAACTCAGCCTCAGCAGCCCCAGGTGTGAAGAGCAGTATACCCAGGAAGCTGTGGAAGCCTAAAGATGTGTTTCTCGTGTTCTTGTTGTGTGCTTGTCCTTCCAGGTAAATGTGTTTGATCAGTGAGGGGACAAGCTTAATAAGTATGTGGCCTCATGGAGGTCTCCTTGGTTGTGTAAGTAAGTCACAACCGGTCTGATTCTTTTTTCTTGATGTGACTAAGTTCATGGCTAAGGGTAGATAGAGCAGTGGTGGAGAGGCCAGAAGAAGCCAGACTAGGACAGGGAATCAGGGCAGAATTACAACAGATGCAGAGGCCCATGTAGTTTCTCAGTAGGAGAGATTCTAGGAGAAAGTCCAGGTGGGCATTTTAGGCCATGTCAGCAAACTCTGGTATCAGGCAAAAGCAAGTATTTCTGAAAAACTGAAGGGATAATAGTAGCACATTGAGCACTTATTATGTACCTGGCATTATACTAAATATTTCAATCTTTTAATGTATTTATACTCACATCATTAATCCTGAGAAGTAGGTATTATTAATATTCCCCATTTTTAGATGAGAAAACTAAAGTTTCAAATCACTTGTCCAAGTTCACAGGAGTATTAGGGTAGAGTCACAATTCAAACCAGGTGATTTTATTTCAGGTGATTGGCAGTCTTACCACCATACCATCTGCCTCCCAAGAGGCTGCTTGTGCTTTGGCCAAAATACCAAAAAAATATTCTAACATTATTTAAATATTCTAACATATCTCTTTTTGGCAAAAGAGGAAATAAAGGTCAAATGCCTCGTCTCAGGTCACAGACCAGCTAAGGAGGCAGAGTAGGCATTTGAGCCAATATCTGTCTAGTTCCAAAGCCTGTGAAGGACTTTGTATGACAGTGAGCTGCTGCAAGCAGGGAAAGAACTGATATTAGAATTTCAGGAAGGGACAGGCCTACAGATGGTCCTGTCTATAGAGACTGGGGGTCCAAGTGTGACTGACAGACCCTTTAGAATCAGACTGACCCGTGCATGAGTCCCTGGGCTGCTGCTCAACTGCCTTGGGCACTTTAAACTCACTGAGTTTCCAGGAACTCCTCTGGAAAGTGAGAATAAAATATCCACATCATAAAGTTTTTGTACAGAGTAAATGAGTATAGTGAAAATGTACAGAGTAAAAGTTTCCTGAATGATGGTGCATGTTCTTATTTTATAGACAAACTGTCATGGTATTACTGTAGAGGTTACTGCATCATCCAAGTTCCAGACAATACCAGAGTTTCAGAATAAAATGCACATAATTCTCTGGAACATACTTCTTTATAACTGAACTTGAGGTAGCAATCACTGCACTTTCTCTGTTCAATAATTTCAAATTTTAAATGCTAAGAATGGAAATAAAGACCACATTCTCTGAAATAGAAAGAGGGGAAAAAAGCCTATTAGTTGTTTTGCTTTTTTAAAGGCCTGTTGTACATTTCAAAATACTATAGCAAATCATTTTCTGTGGGAGACTCCAAAGTGAAATTGAAATGATTACTGACTCAGTGAGTTAAATATCAATTGATGGTTTTCATAACCAGCCTCTAATTGATCAGAAATTACGGGTTTCAATATCAGAAGGGAATGCGATCTCCCTAGCACTAAGCAGTGTTAATTTGGTCCATGTGGGAGACTAGGGAATTGATAATTCCATGGAGAAAGTCTGCTTCAGGAAGCCAAAATGTAGTTGCCCTGGAGTTAGTATGGACAAACAAGGGATTTGGGGAAGGAGATAATATTACAGTCTTTTAAAGAGCAAATGGGAAGACTGTGTTCTCCTATTGTCACAATGTTTACTAGAAGATTCTGTTGTGTTGCTCTCAATACAAAATTTTGGATCAAAGCCATAGGATAAAGATTAGTAGTGGGAAAGTTTGCATGCTATGATAGCTTTATGAGCTTGGGAAAGTCACTTTACTTCTGAGAACTTCAGTTTACTCATACGTGAAAGTGATTTCGTAACACACTAATAGCCAATATCTAACAGTTGCTTATGCTGTGCCGGGAACTGTGCTAAACACTTTATATGTATTATTTGTTTAAGCCTTATAATAACCCAATGAGATAGATGCATTTTTCATCCTTATTTTAGTCGTTTCAATCCCAAATTTAATATTCTTCCATGTAGCATTTTTAACTTCAAGGAGATCTATGGGAAACAGAATTGCTTAATGCAGAAAGGATACTAAGGACTACAAGAAATAATGTTCTCCCACTAAGGAGTGCTATACCTACTATACCTAAGTACAGAAGTTGCTTTTCCATGTTTCTTGTCCCTTCTCCTGATCTTCCTCTTTGGACTTTCATAGAGACAAAGCCACGTGTTCATATAGGAAGGCTACGTGTTCTCTTGCTTTGAGTGAGGTTGTGTGATTGTATTCTGCCTGATGGAATATGGGTGTGTATGATGTGCACCATTTCCAGGCCTGGCCTCTGAAACTCCACCAGATCTCTCCCATTCTCCCTCTTTTGAATGTAGAGCATCCATCACGGAATCCTGAGGTCTAGACTGAATGAGGCTGGATCTCTGACTAACTACATGAAGCACCCTTCCCTTACCCATCCAACTGAACTGCAGTGGACTAGGCATGAAAGAGACATCATCTATTATTATGTTAAACAGTTGAAATTTGGGGATTATTACAGCAGCTACTGTTACTTACTCTGATTAATACCCTTAATGTGGAATCTAGGAGTGTAGGAAGGCAAGTCTGTCCTATGATTTTGAATGAAGCTGCCTAGACCCCAACTGTGGCCAGGGTGGCTGGATATCAGCATTCTTAAGGTAGCAGTCAGCTTAACATGGCCCAGTAAAGAGCACCTGTCTTATTACCTCATATTCCTAACTTAGGGAATGCGTGCAACTGAGGATTTTCCAAATGCCCTACCTATTGGTATAAAATTTTTCAGATAAAATAACAACAGCAGCAACAACAATAGCAACAAAACCACAACAAAAAATCTTATCAAAAGCTTCTCCCTTTTTCACCATTCTGTCCTGTCTTCCCAAATTAGATCTTTTTCTTTCCAAACTGTTTATGATGCTGGAAAATTCTCTATGGCTTTCACGGATGGCTCCAATATCTAAAGATGTCCCTCACCACTGGATTTATTACTGGGCCTCTCTGAGTGGGGTCAGAGGGCATCCTAAGCCCTATATTCTGAACCTCCTCCTTCTCTTATGTGCTCCATAACTCTCCTTTGCCATTTATTGACATTTGAGACACTTGATCTATGACTGCCTTTCTTTCCCTCCCCCCGTATCCATGCCTTGGTTTTCAGGGACAGCCGGAATATATTATTTCAAGAGTGAAGACAGGGCCAACTTATCTAGGCTCTGTGAGCACATTATGGGTAGAATTTTGCATAAGTTGATGTTGCATTTAAGACTTAAGATTCAGTATAGCATTGAACACATTATTTCGATTCTAGATCCAGCAACCTAAGACTGGAATCAGAAATGATTTGAAGATCCCCATGGTGCTGTCCTCTACCTCTCGGCTTGCCTGGTCTTTGTCTCAGTGGCCCTGTGAGGTAGGTCTCCTCTCCATGTTAGGAGGGACCAAGACTCAGAGACTGATTGATTACAATGGTGGTAGAATTGGAAATAAAGCCAGGGGTTCTGGCTTTTTCCCATGCACCATGACAAGCTTCTTCCTTTATAGAGGACTATTTCTAAAAAATTAGTATTTACAAGGAGCACAAATTAGGAAATGCTTTGAAAAGCAGATTGTATCTGAAATTTCTCAGTTTCTTAGGAAATCAGTTGGCCTTACTGTCAGGAGACTCTGTAGGCAATACTGCTCAGGGTGGGGGTTAGGGGGACCTCTTTTGGATGCTGGCCCTGCTACTCAAACATCACAACCCTGGTCAGCCATGTGCTGGACCAGAAGGGGCTGCTGTGGGCTCATGCACATGGAAAGCTTTGGTTTCTTTATTCTTATTTCAAATGAACCTTTAATTTTACAAAATGCTTTAGAATATTGACTTTAAAAATCCTCAGCTCCTAGGCTTTAGGGAGCTGTGTTGATACCTGGAACAGAATAGCCTAGCTCTGTGTTTGCTAAACTCTGACCTTTGGAGGGGTGTCAGTCTAAGATGGATCTTCCATTGATGCAGAGAAAATGAGAAAAATAAGGACAAATAGGAGAAAAATAAAATTTAAAAAATGAGAATAAATAAGGAATTTTCTTAATAAAGCTTCTTTCATTCCATTTAAAGGCTTGCCCTTTATTCCAAGACTACATTTTTTTTTCTATTTTTTGACGGTAAAATGATTGTGAGGATAGATTTTTCTTTTAAATTCTTAATCGGTAAAATAAAAAGTTAGAAACCCTATATCCTTTCCTAAATATATATATATTTAGGAAACTACTCGTTTAGCAGGTATTTTTTCCAGGCATAGTAATCTCTGTCATTGGGGGAGGGGATGTCTGTTTGATATGTTATCAGTCTTGGGAAATCAGTCTTTATTTTATCTGAGCAAAGTAAAAATTTTATCTTCACCTTCATATCAATCAATTCATGTGTGAAAGAGCTTTGGTCTCCTTTGGCTATAGGGACTAAGATTCTCTCTCTCTCCTCTCTCTCCTGTGTGTTTTGGGGGACCAGAGTTGACCTTTTAAGGCTAGGCCAGAGGAAGTGACTTAGGGCAGTTTAGGCTTTGACACACAGGAATAAATTAATTTGCTTACTGTCAGCTACATTGATATTGGATCAATTTTATTTTTATACCTAATGCAATATTTTTAGTAAAATAATTGAATAGATTATGAGACAAGAAAGCAGGGTTTAGCGTCTTTATTACATTTTGTAAAACATTGATAGTTAATACTCCATTAATACCCTTCATTAATAAACTATATGGAGTTAAATTATATTTACTTTTACATTATTCAAAAAATTATTATCTATTTAAAAAATTAGGACTACTTGTAAAGAATTGGTAATGTCCCAGTAAGCAAGTCACCGATACGTTCTCTATTGATTGTTGCAAATCTGAATATATAATAGAGTTGGGGAGCTGGATCCCACAATCACTCACTGTTGTTCAAATAAAACATCACTAACATGCATTTCTTTAAGGCTCACCATGGTCCTTCTTTGTGACATACAGGGACAATCGGGAGCATTTTGGTCTTTATTTATTGCGGCTGCATAATCTAATTATCTCTCATTAGTCCAGAGCTGATTATTTCATTTATCTTTGTAAATGTGACAACAAAAGGCTCACTTTAATTAAGCAGATCAGCAATTAGCTCTTGTTTTATAGGAGTTTTAAACATCCCTTTACTAATAGCAGGCAGCATGATTATAATCAGAAGCCCAGGGAAGAATAATGGCAGAGGACAGTTTGATTTAGAGCTCCATTTAAGTGAAAGCTATGTAGGCAAAATAGCTCTCCAACAACAAAGGTCCAGAAAAGGCTGGCCAAACCAGAGGACAGACTTGAGGGGCCCAGGCCAAGACCTTCTCACCTCCATTTATGATACAGGCAGTGACTTAATTCCATTTTACAAAAAATTTTATTCACTTGTAATAGTAATTGTTATTATTTATCAGTCACTTACTATGCCTCAGTCTTTGCATCTGTTACTTTCGTTATATTTATCCTTTTAAAACCTCACAGTAGCCCTTAAGGTGCATATTATTAACCTATCACCATTTTACAGATGAGGCAACTGAGGCTTAGATTAAGTCACTTGTCCATGTTTCCTCAGATAAGGATTAGAACACTTATCTGATTTTGCTACTCTGCAAGTTGGTTTCTTCTCCTCTGTCTCTCTCCTTGCTCCTTCTTTCCTTTTTCTCTCCCCAGTTCTTTCCTTTTCCCTTTCTTGTCTCACTCATTTCCTTGTGATATGCCAGGCACTGTACACTGGGCTGGAGACAGTAGGTTGAGCAAGACTTGGCAGGACCTTTGAGAAGCTGACAGTGTAATGGAGACAGAGACATAAACTAACTATTGCAATGCCTGAGACAATGCTAGGACAAAGCTAGACAGAAAGGGCTCAAACTATCATGAATGGAACTTCTGGGTGCTAAATCAATATTTATTAGATTGAATTAGCATGGCCCCTTTCATTATTAAGGTTAAGATTTCTCTTCTTTCCTAAGGAGGAGCTGCTTCTAGCTGCTCAGAACTCTTCTGATTACCCATATTGATTACATTTTAATGTTTAATGTAAATAGAACTTACTTTAGGGCAGAAGTCTGGCATGGTCTATCGTATGCTACCTTGCAGTCTCATTTAGCTTTTCTGGAATAGTTGGAGGAGGAATAAGGTAAATATGGATTTTTCAGAAGATGAGAGAAGAAAATGGGAAATGAAAGGATGCATGGAAGAAAAATGGGGAGCTCTGTCTGCTTGGTAAGGACAAGGGAAAGCGTGAAATGGGGTGACTGGAAGGTAGGTTGCTGCCTTCCTTGGGGATGGGCTGGTGACTAGCAGTACAGAGGAACAAACCAGTTAGGGCCAGGGCTGAGCCAGCTGGGTGGTCAGGCTGATGGGCTCTGGTCCCTTGCAAGATCCTTGCAAGGTCTGACCACATCTCTTTGGAGACCTGGACAGTGCTGCCACCTGTACCCCATACCTGTCACTGATAACCATGCTAAGATTATCAGAACTTCCGCAAATATTTTTAATTTGTAAGTTTTCGAGTATCACTTTTGTCCTAGGCGCTATGCAAAGCACTTTATATGAGTGATCTAATTTTATCTTTTAATTATATTGTGAACTAGGTATTGTTCTCTTCATTCTTCAGATGAGGAAACTGAGGTACATATAGGCAAATTAACTTAACTGGATTCCTATAGTTGTGGAGCCTAGACTTGAATCTATGATCTAACCACTACGTAATAACTGCCACCCTTCTTTAGACTTTATGACCTACAAGGCACAGGGCCTTATAAATTATGAAAAAAATTTAATTTAGTTATTGTTTCTGAAAACCCTTCTTTATGTTCTTCATGAGCCACAAGTTGGGGACTCTTGCTTTTGGCAATGGGGAGTCATTGAAGGATCTAGACTGAGGTACAACATCATGAAAGCAGTGTTTTAAGATGTGTGGAGGGTGATTTGAAAAGAAACAACACAGAAGTTAGGAATATTGGCTAGGAGGATATGTTGGTTAGGAGAGTATCTCTAGCACTAGGTAATGCAAGCCTGATGGCAATTGGAATGGGGAAAAAAGGTCCAGGTGTGAGAAAAATTATAAAGAATGATTGATAGGTCCATAATCATAGGAGGAAAAGACGGAGGACAACTAAAAGGTTACTGTGTTTTTGAGTCTTCATGACTAACAGAAATACAGAAGTTATGTGCAGTTGAGTACATGAACTAAAAAAAAAATTTTGAACATAGTGATAGGTCTTTAGTGGCCTAAGAATTATGGTTTCCATAAGGATAGAGCCAATTTGGAGGAGACTAAGGGGAGACTGGATGGTGAGGAAGCTGATAGAGAGCATGCAGGATGGTTTTCAGGCCAGGGAGACACATGTCTCTTTCAAGGTAGAGAGTGCTTGGGTCCCCCCTCAACCCATCCCTGCCCCAGGAAGGACCTCTGAGATAGCAACCATCACCTCTCCCATCCTGCTCAAGGGGCTCAGATGCAACGTAAAAGTAGGAACCTGATTTGTTTTTATCACCTCTGCATTCCCAGCACCTAAAACTGTGCCTTGTGTAGAGTAGGTGCTCAGTAAATAATTATTGACTGACTGGATAATGACTGAGTGAAAAACTAAGGCCAGAACTACTGGCTCTATAATGACATTGGGTGGCAGGAGCCAGAAGCAAGGAAGTCAAGATGATCACTTAGGGCAGCTGGGGATGGGAAAACCAAGGAGACTGAGGTTAAGGGTCACAATGAGAGGAGTTGAATTTTATCATTAAATCTTAAGGGTAAGAATTGCAAAGAGGAACCAGTAGGATTAAATTCTGTGCCATCACAACCTGGAAGAAACGGACAAACTCTTAGAAAAGCACAACATTGTGAGACAGAACTGGGAAGAAATAGAGAACATAAACAGACCTATCACAAGCACTGAAATTGAGACTGTGATGAAAAATCTTCCAACAAACAAAAGCCCAGGACCAGATGGCTTCACAGGCAAATTCTATCAAACATTTAGAGAAGAGCTAACACCTGTCCTTCTCAAACTCTTCCAAAACATAGCAGAGAGAGGAACACTCCCAAACACATTCTATGAGGCCACCATCACCCTGATACCAGAACCAGACAAAGATGTCACAAAAAAAGAAAACTACAGGCCAATATCACTGATGAACGTAGATGCAAAAAACCTCCACAAAATACTAGCAAACAGAATCCAATGGCACATTAAAAGGATCATACACCATGACCAAATGGGGTTTATCCCAGGAATGCAAGGATTCTTCAATATACGCAAATCCCTCAATGTGATACACCATATTCACAAATTGAAAAATAAAAACCATGTGATCATCTCAATAGATGCAGAAAAAGTTTTTGACAAAATTCTACACCCATTTATGATAAAAATCCTCCAGAAAGTAGACACAGAGGGAGCTTACCTCAACATAATAAAGGCCATATATGACAAATCCACAGCCACATCATTCTCAATGGTGAAAAACTGAAACCATTTCCTCTAAGATCAGGAACAATACAAGGCTGTTCACTCTCACCACTATTATTCAACATAGTTTTGGAAGTTTTAGCCACAGCAATCAGAGAAGAAAAAGAAATACAAGCAACCCAGATTGTAAAAGAAGAAGTAAAGCTGTCACTGTTTGCAGATGACATGATACTATACATAGAGAATCCTAAAGACACTACCAGAAAACTACTAGAGGTAATCAATGAATTTGGTAAAGTAGCAGGAGACAAAATTAATGCACAGAAATCTCTTGC
>NC_041224.1:46516215-46517140 GCF_002837175.3 Physeter macrocephalus
AAAAGACAACCCTCAGAATGGGAGAAAATATTTGCAAAGGAAGCAACTGATAAAGGATTAATCTCCAAAATATACAAACCACTCATGCAGCTCAATATCAAAAAAAACATACAATTCAATCCAAAAATGGGCAGAAGGCCTAAAAACACATTTCTCCAAAGAAGATATACAGATTGCCAACAAACACATGAAAGGATGCTCAACATTGCTAGTCACTAGAGAAATGCAAATCAAAACTACAATGAGGTATCATCTCACACTGGTCAGAATGGCCATCATTAAAATTCTACAAACAATAAATCCTGGAGAGAGTGTGTAGAAAAAGGGATCCTCTTGCACTGTTTGTGGTAATGTAGATTGATACAGCTCCTATGGAGAACATTATGGATGTTCCTTAAAAGACTAAAAATAGAACTACCATATGACCCAGCAATCCCACTACTGGGCATATACCCTGAGAGAACCATAATTCAAAAAGAGTCATGTACCACAATGTTCATTGCAGCTCTATTTACAATAGCCAGGACGTGGAAGCAACTTAAGTGTCCATCGACAGATGAATGGATAAAGAAGATGTGGCACATATATACAATGGAATATTACTCAGCCATAAAACGAAAAGAAATTGAGTTATTTGTAGTGAGGTGGATGGATCAAGAGGTGGATGGACCTAGAGTCTGTCATACAGAGTGAAGTAAGTCAGAAAGAGAAAAACAAATATCATGTGCTAAAACATATATATGGAATTAAAAAAAATGGTTCTGAAGAACCTAGGGGCAGGACAGGAATAAAGACGCTGACGTAGAGAATAGACTTGAGGACGTGGGGAGGAGGAAGGGTTAGCTGGGATGAGGAGAGTGGCATGGACATATATACACTACCAAAAGTAAAATAGATAGCTAGTGGGAAGCAGCCACATAGCACA
>NC_041224.1:46523585-46530682 GCF_002837175.3 Physeter macrocephalus
AAAAGACAACCCTCAGAATGGGAGAAAATATTTGCAAAGGAAGCAACTGATAAAGGATTAATCTCCAAAATATACAAACCACTCATGCAGCTCAATATCAAAAAAAACATACAATTCAATCCAAAAATGGGCAGAAGGCCTAAAAACACATTTCTCCAAAGAAGATATACAGATTGCCAACAAACACATGAAAGGATGCTCAACATTGCTAGTCACTAGAGAAATGCAAATCAAAACTACAATGAGGTATCATCTCACACTGGTCAGAATGGCCATCATTAAAATTCTACAAACAATAAATCCTGGAGAGAGTGTGTAGAAAAAGGGATCCTCTTGCACTGTTTGTGGTAATGTAGATTGATACAGCTCCTATGGAGAACATTATGGATGTTCCTTAAAAGACTAAAAATAGAACTACCATATGACCCAGCAATCCCACTACTGGGCATATACCCTGAGAGAACCATAATTCAAAAAGAGTCATGTACCACAATGTTCATTGCAGCTCTATTTACAATAGCCAGGACGTGGAAGCAACTTAAGTGTCCATCGACAGATGAATGGATAAAGAAGATGTGGCACATATATACAATGGAATATTACTCAGCCATAAAACGAAAAGAAATTGAGTTATTTGTAGTGAGGTGGATGGATCAAGAGGTGGATGGACCTAGAGTCTGTCATACAGAGTGAAGTAAGTCAGAAAGAGAAAAACAAATATCATGTGCTAAAACATATATATGGAATTAAAAAAAATGGTTCTGAAGAACCTAGGGGCAGGACAGGAATAAAGACGCTGACGTAGAGAATAGACTTGAGGACGTGGGGAGGAGGAAGGGTTAGCTGGGATGAGGAGAGTGGCATGGACATATATACACTACCAAAAGTAAAATAGATAGCTAGTGGGAAGCAGCCACATAGCACAGGGAGATCAGCTCGGTGCTTTGTGACCATCTAGAGGGGTGGGATGGGGAGGGTGGGAGGGAGACGCAAGCGGGAGGAGATATGGGGATATATGTATATGTATGGCTGATTCACTTTGTTATACAGCAGAATAGCACACAATTTGTAAAGCAGTTATACAACAATAAAGGTGTTAAAAAAAATTCTGTGCCATCAGTGGTATAGGAGCATTGTTAAGAAAAATGCTCCTATTATACCTGAGGCCGTTTTTAGTTGTACCAGGGATTTGGCATGTGGATGGGGTGAACCAGAAGCAGATCTTTCTGTAACTGAGAGGCCTTTACAGAGACAGACTTGAAAGTTACAGTAAAAAATAAGCAAGTGTAATTGCTACCCATTGCTCCCTAAGAACCATGGAGAACAGGTGGTGATGGAGGTGAGGATGGTGGTGCTGGGGTGGTGGATCTTGGCCAGACTTAAGGAGTAATAGATTTAGTATTTCTCACCACTGTGTGTAGGATTTGGAGTAGGCCCTGGTGGAACAAATCTGACATTCTTTGAGTGCCCAAGGCACCTGGCCTATTCTGTCTACCTAAGGAAGTCAGATGACCAAAGCAAGAAAGTTTCATTCAAGGTGAATTTTGCTGTGGAGTCTCAAGCCTTGAGTGCCTCTTAACAACACAGTGGGTTTTGTTAATTTAAAGGCATCAGTTTGGGGACATCAGAGAGAAAGGAGTTAGTGAAGTGGAAGAGAATTAAGATACTGGCTGGAGGGGTCATAATTGATGTCACAAGTCCATGGAGTCACAGAAAGTCATATTTGGAAGGGATATCCTATCTTCTACTCAAACATTTGTAAAAATTTCAAGAAAAATAGTCCTATGAGGGCTAGGAGTGAATGGATTCTGGGAACAGACAGCAGCATTCATTCTGATCTAGAGAAGGAGTAGCTGTTTCTCTGAGAAAAAGTGGTGAGTGAGAAGATAGGGCTCTAGACAGAAGCTATTTTGAAGTTTAAAGGCAGATATTAGGGCTTTTATATGGAGAAGTAGACATTTTACCTCTTCCTCCTCTAATACTCTTTCTTTCTCCCCTCTTCTGCACAAAGACTTTGAATGGCATGAGGGATACACAGACTTTCACTTGCTCCAATTCACCTGTAACACTATGCAACACATAAGAGGAGGCTTGCTGGTAACAGCTAAACCGAAGGTGCTTACCTTCTGAAACTGAAACTCTAAAGGAACAAAAATCCTAATTGTCAACACTTTTCAATTTCTTTGTTTTTTTAATTTCTTTTTTTTTTATTGAAGTAGAGTTGATTTACAACGTTGTGCCCATCTCTGCTGCACAGCAAAGTGACTCAGTTCTACACAGAGACATTCTTTTTTTAATATTCTTTTCCATTATGGTTTATCACAGGAGATTGAATACAGTTCTCTGTGCTATACAGTAGGACCTTGTTGTTTATCCATCCTACATATAATAGTTTACCTCTGCTAATCCCACACTCCCAGTCCTTCCCTCCCTCCAACAGTTCTCAATTTCTTGAACAAAATTCTCTTAACCTGTTTTTCAAAAAAGGGAAAAGTATTAGCTTCCCACATAACAGTGTTTCTTCCTAAGTGCAACAGTAAACAAAGGTTAAATATATATATTTATGATACACACACAACACATAAACACTATATGTAGTCAAGGTGATTTTGCCACAACACAAAAAAGTAAATGGTAAAAAGTTAAACAAATATGTATAGTAATCCTGAGGTAGATTCAAAGTCTTTGCTTTACACCAAAGTGTAAAGACATAGATGGTATAAAGCAGCAATCCCCAACCTTTTTGGCACCAGGGACTGGTTTCGTGGAAGACAGTTTTTCCACGGACTGGCGGCGGGCGCGGGGGCGTTGGTTCAGGTGGTAATGCGAGCAATGGGTAGCAATGGGGAGTGGCAGATGAAGCTTCACTTGCTAGACCGCTGCTCACCTCCTGCTGTGTGGCCCGGTTCCTAACACGCCACGGACCGGTACCAGTCTGCAGCCCTGGGGTTGGGGAACTCTGGTACAAAGGACTGGTTGTTGGTCCCCACAAAAACTCAGGAAACTAGACTTTAAAGGCTATATAAAATGGATAGAAGTAGACGTGCACACAGGGACGAAGGTCTCCCAAACCAGAAGACCAAGCTGGCAGGGTTTGCCTGGAGCTTAACTGAGGAGATTAATGTGTATAAAGGTTCCATGTGTCCATAGGGTGGGTGTGGGGTGCATCTTCAAGGTGGCAGTGTAAATGCCTACTCTGAGCCAGGAGGTAGATGTTTTAATTTAATTCTCCCAACCCTGGGAAGCCATTCAGAAATTTTAGATAAGGTTCAAAGTGGTTAAGTAATTTGCCTGAGGTCCTGTGGCTTCAAAACGGAGGAACAACGTTTAGCACCTTGGGCTCCTGCTCCCAGAGTTCATGCTCTTTCCTCCCCACTGTGCTGGTGGATGCCTCTGACCAGGCGTGTGGTCTGATCCGCAGGCACCTGGGAACCGACACTTTAAAAATGCACACTAGTGTTTCCCACTTTGTTCATTTGGTTACTTCTCCTCTTCAGATTAGTTCTCTGGCTTAATTTATTTTGGCTTTGGGACTTTTTATACAACTACTTATTCTCCCTACCTGGCTTAAGAAATTGTATTCCATTTGGTATTTTCTGACCTTACACTTGGGTGGTATAATAATAGAGTATTTTACACAGGAATGAATTGTGGTGTCATAGGTGAATGTGTGGGAGCTCATAAATCAACAGTGATCCCTGGGGACCATGGAGGGCCTCTTGGCCCTGGCCAGTGCTCTTTAGACTTATTTATGCTAATAAAACAGAGATTTCTCTCTGAAGGGCTCCACCTTTGCAAATGACACTCATCATAAGCTTGGAACAGTGTTGCTGTGATAGGCTGTTTACCTGCTGGTAATTGCTAATTTAGCCAGTGTAAAAGGACTAGTGGTCCATTTTCTCCATTTAGAGAATTAAGAGGTAGAATTTTGTCCAAGTAAACTGCATTTGCCTGTGGAAGGCCCTGAAGAGAGCCATGGACAAGGAATGTTTTCCAAGAGTATCCTTGCTGAAAATACAGATGTGTGAAGACATGTAGGATTATTCATTTCTTGATCTCTATGAGTTACTGAGCTTCCATGAAGGAACTTTGTTGTCTATTTATTTGGGCATCTTGGTAAGTGGGAAATGGGGCAATTTATCAAAATGGCAAAGAATAGATTATCATGATTCCTTGTTCTACTAATTATCACTTGGAACAGTGAATGCTACTGGAAGACTAGCATGATCATTTAAAACTTGCTTATTTTAGTCTGTATAGAGTTAATAAGAATATATTGTTACAGGGCTTCAGGGGGAAGGAAGGAAAAGAATGCTATTTGTCTAAACTAAATGATTCCAAACAGGGAGTTTTTAAAAGTGATGACAGCATGTCAACACAATGGAGAATTGTGGAGATATTAAAATAACTAAGAAAATGTTTAGAAATAAGGAAAATTTATGGTATGTACATACTGAAAAAAAGCAGGACATCAAATTGTATGTGTTTTCTGATGAGATATATGTAAAGTAAATGTGTATAGGACAAATTCTGGGGAGCAACATGGAAATATGAAAATACTTGGGAGAATATGCATTAGTAAATCTAAGACAAGGTACAAATGGCACAAGATAAATTTTGGTCAGTGGGGCTCAGTGTATGGGCTATTTTGATTTATTACTAGTAAGAATAATCATATCTTTCCAATCAGACAATCTTGGTCTTAATTCATTCTAACAGTAGGATTCCTACAGGCCAGTATAATCACAGAATAGAATGTTCGGTGTTTTGAAAGCTCAGAGAGCGTTTTCCTTCTGCCTGGACTTTCTATAATGTTTTTATGGAAATAAAATAATTCACACATGGTCCCGATATACACTGAGTTTTGTCAAGTGAAGATGGAGCAGAAGGTATTTCAAATGCAGGAAGGGTACAGCTGAGGGCTTGGGGTAGGAAAGTGCCAAATATGAAAGTGCATGGAGATGATAAAGTGCTTGGTTTGGTAGAAGTCTGGGCATGAAAGGGAATGGGGAGAGGTTCATAAAGAGTTAATTGGGGGCAGATTATGGATGGCCTTAAATGTCCCAGTACGTACTGTACAATCCCCCTGCTTTGCAGGTTCCCTCTTTAGTAAAGATCTATACCATATCTCAAAATGCAGATTACTGAATATCCTCATCACTTAGCAAGCCAGACTCTTCCAGTGCATAAACTCTTCCCTGGCATTAAGCAAAGTACTCTGGAAAACTGCATTATCTCATTCTATTCACTTTTTCAGAACATTTGTTAACTGGAGCAGTGCATGCTATAGGGATGGTGCATAATCTAGTGGCTAGAATAGGTATTAGAACATTCATATTGTTAGCTTGAATAATATTTTGGTGGTCACTTACTCTGATGTTGATCTTGCTTTCACAAGTTGAGGACAGTACTCTTTTATTCCACTGTGGTGACCTTCCCTCAACTTTGCAGGTTAATTGTGTCCTGGGAATGCCTCTTTCTCTCCATTAGTCCAAACACCTCTTATCCTTTGAAGCCAAGTTCAAATTCCACCACATTCTCAAATCTTCTTGCTGTAGCCCATCTGTCTATTGTCTTCTTTGCATATTTGCACATTACTTTTTCTTTTCTTGCATGTACCACATAGTTCATAACTAAATTCTCTCACTTCGCCTCACTTTCATGAGGGTGGGTGTTTATTTTGATTCAGGCAGACTGGAAGCATCTCGAGTGAAGGAATCATCTCATAGATGTCTTATGTATTTTGGGCACATGGCAGGGTATATAACTTGTACATATTAAATATTGGTGAATTCAATTATTTCAAATAGTACATCGGTCTACAGACATTTTACTGGCCTTTGTAATTTTTAATTTTCTTGTTACGACTAGAGGGCATGGAATGGAGTTGATTATATTACATAGAATTCATGGCATTTGACCCATGCAAGGCTCTCTTGTTTTTTATTTTATTTTATAATTTATTTCTCCTATGAATTATCCCCAATATTAAATCCCATACCATTCCACAACCACATAAACTGTATGTTTATTTACATACAGTAGTATATATAGTACTGTTTTGTGTATAAATTTTAAGAAGTATGTAAGATCCTCTGTGTTCTGCCTATTCATTTCTCTCCCTCCCACCCCCTGCTAATCCCAGCAATCATTGATCTTTTTATTGTCTCCATAGTTTGCCTTTTCTAGAATGTCATATAGTTGAAATCATATAGTATGTAGCCTTTTTGAACTGCTTCTTTCACTTAGAAATATGCATTTAAGTTTCTTCCATGTGTTTTCATGGCTTGATAGCCCATTTCTTTTTAGCACTGAGTAATATTCCGTTGTCTGGATGTACCACAGTTTATTTATCCATTCACATACTGAAGGACATCTTAGTTGCTTCCAAGTTTTGGCAGTTATGAATAGTGCTGCTATAAACATCTGTGTGAGGCTGTTTGTGTGAACATAAGCTTTCAGCTTCTTAGGGTAAATACCAAGAGGCATGATTGCTGGATCACATGGCAAGAGAATATTTAGTTTTGTGAAAAGCTACCAAAATGTCTTCTAAAGTGGCTGTGCCACTTTTGCATTGCCACCAGCAGTGAACGAGAGTTCTGTTGCTCTGCATCCTTGTCAGCATTAGGTGTTGTCAGTGTTCTGGATTTTGGCCACTCTAATAGGTCTGTAGTGGTATCTAGTTATTTTAATTTGCATTTCCCTCATAACTTGTGATGTCAAGCATCTTTTCATATGCTTAGTTGCCATTTGTATATCTTCTTTGGCAAAGTGTCTTTTAAGGTCTTTTGCTCATTTTTAAATTGTGTTGTTTTCTTATTGTTGGATTTAAGTGTTCTTTGGATATTTTGGATAACAGTCTTTTATCAGATGCATTCTTTTGCAAATATTTTCCCCCAGTCTGTGGCTTGTCTTCTCATTCTCTTGATCCTGTCCTTCAAAGAGTAGATATTTTTAATTTTAATGAAGTTCATCTTATCAATTATTATTTTTTTTGTAATTTATTTTTTATTTATTTTCCTTTTTTAACATCTTTATTTTTTAACATCTTTATTGGAGTATAATTGCTTTACAATGGTGTGTTAGTTTCTGCTTTA
>NC_041224.1:46531783-46536295 GCF_002837175.3 Physeter macrocephalus
TTGCTTTACAATGGTGTGTTAGTTTCTGCTTTATAACAAAGTGAATCAGTTATACATATACATATGTCCCCCTATCTCTTCCCTCTTGCATCTCCCTCCTTCCCACCCTGATTATCCCACCCCTCTAGGTGGTCACAAAACATCGAGCTAATCTCCCTGTGCTATGCGGCTGCTTCCCACTAGCTATCTATTTTACGTTTGGTAGTATATATATGTTCATGCCACTCTCTCACTTTGTCCCAGCTTACCCTTCCCCCTCCCTGTGTCCTCAAGTCCATTCTCTAGTAGGTCTGCATCTTTATTCTCATCTTGGCCCTAGGTTCTTCTGACCATTTTATTTTTTTTATTTTTATTTTTTTTTTAGATTCCATATATATGTGTTAGCATACAGTTTTGTTTTTCTCTTTCTGACTTACTTCACTTTGTATGACAGTCTCTATGTCCATCCACCTCACTACAAATAACTCAGTTTCGTTCCTTTTTATGGCTGAGTAATATTCTCCATACTGTTCTCCATAGTGGCTGTATCAATTTACATTATTCCCACCAGCAGTGCAAGAGGGTTCCCTTTTCTCCACACCCTCTCCAGCATTTATTGTTTCTAGAGTTTTTGATGATGGCCAATCTGACCGGTGTGAGATGATATCTCATTGTCGTTTTGATTTGCATTTCTCTAATGATTAATGATGTTGAGCATTCTTTCATGTGTTTGTTGGCGATCTGTATATCTTCTTTGGAGAAATGTCTATTTAGTTCTTCTGCCCATTTTTGGATTGGGTTGTTTGTTTTTTTGTTATTGAGCTGCAAGAGTTGCTTATAAATTTTGGATATTAGTCCTTTGTCAGTTGCTTCGTTTGCAAATATTTTCTCCCATTCTGAGGGTTGTCTTTTTGTCTTGTTTATGGTTTCCTTTGCTGTGCAAAAGCTTTTAAGTTTCATTAGGTCCCATTTGTTTATTTTTGTTTTTATTTCCATTTCTCTAGGAGGTGGGTCAAAAAGGATCTTGCTGTGATTTATGTCATAGAGTGCTCTGCCTATGTTTTCCTCTAAGAGTTTGATGGTGTCTGGCCTTATATTTAGGTCTTTAATCCATTTTGAGTTTATTTTTGTGTACACCTTATCAATTATTTATTTCATAGTTTGTGCCTATGAAACAGGTAGTATTATGACCTAAACGGGTATTATTATACCCTAGTACATCTGGGTTTTCTCCTGTGTTATCCTGTAGGAATTTTATAGTTTTGTATTTTCCATTTAAATCTATGATCCATTTTGAGTTAATTTTGGTGAACAGTATAATATCTGTCTAGATTTTTTTTTTTTTTTTGCTTGTTGACATCCAGTTGTTCCATCACCATTTGACGAGACTATCTTTGCTCCATTATTGTCTTTGTGCCTTTGTCAAAGGTCATTTGACTGTATTTATGGGGGTCTATTTCTGTGTTCTCTATTCTGTTTCATTGATCTATTTGTCTGTTCTTTGCCAGTACCACATAGTCAGTGATTACTATACTTTTATAGTAGATCTTGAAGTTGAATAATGTCAGTACTCCAACTTTGTTCTTCTTCTTCAATATTGTGTTGTCTAACCTTGGTCTTTTGCCTTTTCATATAAACTTTAGAACCAGTTTGTAGCTATCCATAAAATAACTCCTGGGATTTTGATTAGGATTACATTGAATCTATAGATTAGGTTTGGAAGAACTGATATCTTGACAATATTGAGGCTTCCTATTTATGAATTTGGAATATACTGTCTCTCCATTTATTTAGTTATTCTTTGGTTTTGCCCATCAGAGTTTTGTAGTTTTTTTCGTATAGATCTTATACGTATTTTGTTAGATTTATACTATTTCAATTTTTGGATGCTAATGTAAATGATATTGTGTTTCTAATATCAAATTCCACTTGTTCATTGTTATTATATAGGAAAGTAAACAGTTTTTGTATATTAACCTTGTATCCTACAACCTGCTGTTAACTGCTTATTAGTTTCAGGATTTTTTTGTTGATTCTTTTGAATTTTCTACATAGTTTATGTCATCTATGAATGAAGACAGTTTTATGTTTTTTTCCCAATCTGTATCTTTTTAATTCATTTTCTAGCCTTACTGTGTTAGCAAGGACTTCCAGTATGATGTTGTAAAGGAGTTGTGGAGGAGACATCCTTGCCTTGGACCTGATCTTAGTGCGAAAGCTTCAAGTTTCTTGCCATTAAGTAGGTTAGCTGTAGGTTTTTGGAGATAATTTTCATCAAATTGAGGAAGTTCCTTTCTGTTCCTAGTTTACTGAGAGTTTTTATCGTGAATGGATACTAGAGTTTTCAATTGACTTTTCTGCCACATTAATTTTTGTAGTAGGTCTTTCATGTGTATTTTTTACTTAGAGAATGTCTCAATTCAGACCAGTCACATTTCAAGTGCTCCACAGTCACCTGTATCTAGTGGCTACTTTATTGGACAGTGAAGATATAGAACGTAGGCTTCTTGTCTGTCCAGTTTAGTGCTACCTTCCTAAAGCCAAGAAGAAGGCTCTTCTCCTAATAGGCACTCAACCAAAACTTTTACTGATTAAATGGATGTCTCTCTCCCAGTTGTGTCTGCACCAGTTTTATATTCCCAGCAGAGTGTATGAGGCTTTCCATTTCCTATTTTCTAATGTTTGTCAGCCTAATGGGTTTAAAATGACATTTTTGTTTTAATTTGCATTTCTCTGATTATTGGTGATGTAGAGCATCCTTCCATATAACAAACATTTACTGTACCCATTTTTCTATACAGTTCCCTATTTTCTTTCAGGGGAGAGAGTCTTATTTGTTCTTGTTGGTTGTCTATTCCAAATTTTAGACACTAAGATTTTTCTGTCAGTCGTCTGTTAAATATATCAAAGTATGAACAAAAATCTTCAGTTTCCATGTAGTCAGTCCAGCAATTTCTCCCTTCATGGCTCTGTTCTTGTTTTGTTGGGTATTCTCCTATATTTTCTTCTACTTTACTATTTTGTCTTTATCATTTAGGGTTTCACTCCATATGGAGTTTATTTTTATCTGTCCTCTAGAGCAGTGAACTAACTTTATATATTTTTAAATAAAGTAAGCCAGTTATTCCAATTGTTTTTACTAAATAGTCCATCTGTTCCCCATTGTTTTTTGATGCCCTTTCTAACAATTGGGGATTTGCTAATGACCTTTACAGTTTTATTGACATTGTTGTTCTTTATTTCACTGATTTTTAACCTTTTCTTTACTATTTCTGTTTTTCAGGTTTTTCTGAGTTTATTCTGTTGCTTTTTTCTAGATTTTTATGTTAAATGATTCTCATTTATTTTAATTCCTTCTAGCTTTTATGTTAATATAATTAAGACTCTAAATCTCCCTTACAGTATTACTCTAACTGCAAGCCATACAGTTTTGCATTTAGTGTCTTTATGTACCTCATAATTTCCCTGGTCATTTCCTCTTAATTCTAGGGATATTTGACAATACGTATTTAGATTTCTAGACATAAAAAATTAATGTATGATTTTGTTATAAATGTTTTATTGCATTGTAGACAAAACCACATTGTATATGATGCCCATCTTCAGAATTTATTGAAGTTTTCTTTGTAAGTTAATGCAGTAAGTCCCCAACATATGAAAGAGTTCTGTTCCAACAGCGTGTTCATAAGTCCAATTTGTTCATAAGTCCAACAAAGGTAGCCTACATACTCAACTAACACAATCAGCTATATAGTACTGTACTGTAATAGGTTTATAATACTTTACACACAAATAACATATAAAAAACAAGCACAAAAAATAAAGAAAACATTTTAAATCTTACAGTACAGTACCTTGAAAAGTACAGTAGTACAGTACAACAGCTCCATACAGGGCTGGCATCGAGTGAACAGGCGAGAAGAGTTACTGACTGGAGGAGGGAGAGGAGGTGGGAGGTGGTGGAGCTGAAAGATCGTCAGCAGTAGGAGATGGAGGGCAAGCTGCCATTTCACTCACGCCTGACATTGATGGCACAGGTTCTGGTTCCTTGCTAGATTCAATTCTATCTATCATCTTGAAAAAACAATCTGGTGATATCTGGGTAGTAGCTCTTTTTATCTCATTGTAAATGACAAGGTAGCACTGGATTGCGTTCTGAACGGCTGCTGCAACCTTCATGTACCATTCGACGTTGGGGTCCTGTGCCTCAAAAACTAACAGTGCCTCCTCAAATAAAGAAAATCCCGTTGCCATTTCCTGTGTTGTGAATCTCTTCAGTTCTTCAGTTACTTCTTCTTCCTCTTATCTCTCTTAGTCCTTTCTCTGGGCATCCAATTCTATCATTATAGCTTGGTGCTTCTTCGCAGTTCCAGCTACATCACTGCTGCTTTTACGCTTGCTTCCGGACATCCTGGGCTTGAAATAAAGATACTGTACTACTGTACTCTATACGGTACTGTACAGTAGAGTACACAAAAGCACAACTACTTGTAGAGGATGCACGCACGTGACAATGTATGCCAGACACGTGAA
>NC_041224.1:46540732-46568610 GCF_002837175.3 Physeter macrocephalus
CTCCATACTGTTCTCCATAGTGGCTGTATCAATTTACATTATTCCCACCAGCAGTGCAAGAGGGTTCCCTTTTCTCCACACCCTCTCCAGCATTTATTGTTTCTAGAGTTTTTGATGATGGCCAATCTGACCGGTGTGAGATGATATCTCATTGTCGTTTTGATTTGCATTTCTCTAATGATTAATGATGTTGAGCATTCTTTCATGTGTTTGTTGGCGATCTGTATATCTTCTTTGGAGAAATGTCTATTTAGTTCTTCTGCCCATTTTTGGATTGGGTTGTTTGTTTTTTTGTTATTGAGCTGCAAGAGTTGCTTATAAATTTTGGATATTAGTCCTTTGTCAGTTGCTTCGTTTGCAAATATTTTCTCCCATTCTGAGGGTTGTCTTTTTGTCTTGTTTATGGTTTCCTTTGCTGTGCAAAAGCTTTTAAGTTTCATTAGGTCCCATTTGTTTATTTTTGTTTTTATTTCCATTTCTCTAGGAGGTGGGTCAAAAAGGATCTTGCTGTGATTTATGTCATAGAGTGCTCTGCCTATGTTTTCCTCTAAGAGTTTGATGGTGTCTGGCCTTATATTTAGGTCTTTAATCCATTTTGAGTTTATTTTTGTGTACACCTTATCAATTATTTATTTCATAGTTTGTGCCTATGAAACAGGTAGTATTATGACCTAAACGGGTATTATTATACCCTAGTACATCTGGGTTTTCTCCTGTGTTATCCTGTAGGAATTTTATAGTTTTGTATTTTCCATTTAAATCTATGATCCATTTTGAGTTAATTTTGGTGAACAGTATAATATCTGTCTAGATTTTTTTTTTTTTTTTGCTTGTTGACATCCAGTTGTTCCATCACCATTTGACGAGACTATCTTTGCTCCATTATTGTCTTTGTGCCTTTGTCAAAGGTCATTTGACTGTATTTATGGGGGTCTATTTCTGTGTTCTCTATTCTGTTTCATTGATCTATTTGTCTGTTCTTTGCCAGTACCACATAGTCAGTGATTACTATACTTTTATAGTAGATCTTGAAGTTGAATAATGTCAGTACTCCAACTTTGTTCTTCTTCTTCAATATTGTGTTGTCTAACCTTGGTCTTTTGCCTTTTCATATAAACTTTAGAACCAGTTTGTAGCTATCCATAAAATAACTCCTGGGATTTTGATTAGGATTACATTGAATCTATAGATTAGGTTTGGAAGAACTGATATCTTGACAATATTGAGGCTTCCTATTTATGAATTTGGAATATACTGTCTCTCCATTTATTTAGTTATTCTTTGGTTTTGCCCATCAGAGTTTTGTAGTTTTTTTCGTATAGATCTTATACGTATTTTGTTAGATTTATACTATTTCAATTTTTGGATGCTAATGTAAATGATATTGTGTTTCTAATATCAAATTCCACTTGTTCATTGTTATTATATAGGAAAGTAAACAGTTTTTGTATATTAACCTTGTATCCTACAACCTGCTGTTAACTGCTTATTAGTTTCAGGATTTTTTTGTTGATTCTTTTGAATTTTCTACATAGTTTATGTCATCTATGAATGAAGACAGTTTTATGTTTTTTTCCCAATCTGTATCTTTTTAATTCATTTTCTAGCCTTACTGTGTTAGCAAGGACTTCCAGTATGATGTTGTAAAGGAGTTGTGGAGGAGACATCCTTGCCTTGGACCTGATCTTAGTGCGAAAGCTTCAAGTTTCTTGCCATTAAGTAGGTTAGCTGTAGGTTTTTGGAGATAATTTTCATCAAATTGAGGAAGTTCCTTTCTGTTCCTAGTTTACTGAGAGTTTTTATCGTGAATGGATACTAGAGTTTTCAATTGACTTTTCTGCCACATTAATTTTTGTAGTAGGTCTTTCATGTGTATTTTTTACTTAGAGAATGTCTCAATTCAGACCAGTCACATTTCAAGTGCTCCACAGTCACCTGTATCTAGTGGCTACTTTATTGGACAGTGAAGATATAGAACGTAGGCTTCTTGTCTGTCCAGTTTAGTGCTACCTTCCTAAAGCCAAGAAGAAGGCTCTTCTCCTAATAGGCACTCAACCAAAACTTTTACTGATTAAATGGATGTCTCTCTCCCAGTTGTGTCTGCACCAGTTTTATATTCCCAGCAGAGTGTATGAGGCTTTCCATTTCCTATTTTCTAATGTTTGTCAGCCTAATGGGTTTAAAATGACATTTTTGTTTTAATTTGCATTTCTCTGATTATTGGTGATGTAGAGCATCCTTCCATATAACAAACATTTACTGTACCCATTTTTCTATACAGTTCCCTATTTTCTTTCAGGGGAGAGAGTCTTATTTGTTCTTGTTGGTTGTCTATTCCAAATTTTAGACACTAAGATTTTTCTGTCAGTCGTCTGTTAAATATATCAAAGTATGAACAAAAATCTTCAGTTTCCATGTAGTCAGTCCAGCAATTTCTCCCTTCATGGCTCTGTTCTTGTTTTGTTGGGTATTCTCCTATATTTTCTTCTACTTTACTATTTTGTCTTTATCATTTAGGGTTTCACTCCATATGGAGTTTATTTTTATCTGTCCTCTAGAGCAGTGAACTAACTTTATATATTTTTAAATAAAGTAAGCCAGTTATTCCAATTGTTTTTACTAAATAGTCCATCTGTTCCCCATTGTTTTTTGATGCCCTTTCTAACAATTGGGGATTTGCTAATGACCTTTACAGTTTTATTGACATTGTTGTTCTTTATTTCACTGATTTTTAACCTTTTCTTTACTATTTCTGTTTTTCAGGTTTTTCTGAGTTTATTCTGTTGCTTTTTTCTAGATTTTTATGTTAAATGATTCTCATTTATTTTAATTCCTTCTAGCTTTTATGTTAATATAATTAAGACTCTAAATCTCCCTTACAGTATTACTCTAACTGCAAGCCATACAGTTTTGCATTTAGTGTCTTTATGTACCTCATAATTTCCCTGGTCATTTCCTCTTAATTCTAGGGATATTTGACAATACGTATTTAGATTTCTAGACATAAAAAATTAATGTATGATTTTGTTATAAATGTTTTATTGCATTGTAGACAAAACCACATTGTATATGATGCCCATCTTCAGAATTTATTGAAGTTTTCTTTGTAAGTTAATGCAGTAAGTCCCCAACATATGAAAGAGTTCTGTTCCAACAGCGTGTTCATAAGTCCAATTTGTTCATAAGTCCAACAAAGGTAGCCTACATACTCAACTAACACAATCAGCTATATAGTACTGTACTGTAATAGGTTTATAATACTTTACACACAAATAACATATAAAAAACAAGCACAAAAAATAAAGAAAACATTTTAAATCTTACAGTACAGTACCTTGAAAAGTACAGTAGTACAGTACAACAGCTCCATACAGGGCTGGCATCGAGTGAACAGGCGAGAAGAGTTACTGACTGGAGGAGGGAGAGGAGGTGGGAGGTGGTGGAGCTGAAAGATCGTCAGCAGTAGGAGATGGAGGGCAAGCTGCCATTTCACTCACGCCTGACATTGATGGCACAGGTTCTGGTTCCTTGCTAGATTCAATTCTATCTATCATCTTGAAAAAACAATCTGGTGATATCTGGGTAGTAGCTCTTTTTATCTCATTGTAAATGACAAGGTAGCACTGGATTGCGTTCTGAACGGCTGCTGCAACCTTCATGTACCATTCGACGTTGGGGTCCTGTGCCTCAAAAACTAACAGTGCCTCCTCAAATAAAGAAAATCCCGTTGCCATTTCCTGTGTTGTGAATCTCTTCAGTTCTTCAGTTACTTCTTCTTCCTCTTATCTCTCTTAGTCCTTTCTCTGGGCATCCAATTCTATCATTATAGCTTGGTGCTTCTTCGCAGTTCCAGCTACATCACTGCTGCTTTTACGCTTGCTTCCGGACATCCTGGGCTTGAAATAAAGATACTGTACTACTGTACTCTATACGGTACTGTACAGTAGAGTACACAAAAGCACAACTACTTGTAGAGGATGCACGCACGTGACAATGTATGCCAGACACGTGAACTAACTTACGTGATTGGACATGCGAACGCATGTTAGCATCTTTGAAAGTTCGAAACTTGAAGGTTCATATCTAGGGGACTTACTGTATGTGATCAATTTTTGTGAATTTTTATATATGCTCTTAGTGAAAGCTCATTCTATGCCCTTTGGCTATAAAGTTTATATATTTAGAACAAAATTATTTATCATTTTATTTAATCTTTGATCCATCAATTCCTGAGAGGAGCAAGTTATCTTTTTCTCCCTGCAGTTCTATCAATTGTTTTATCTATATTTTAAGCTGTACCGGACTTGTCTGTGGCACAGTGATTAAGAATCCGCCTGCTAATGCAGGGAACACGGGTTCGAGCCCTGGTCCGGGAAGATTCCACATACCGCAGAGCAACGAAGCCTGTGCACCACAACTACTGAGCCCGCATGCCACAACTACTGAAGCCCACACGCCTAGAGCCCGTGCTCCATAACAAGAGAAGCCACCTCAGTGAGAAGCCCGCGCACTACAATGAAGAGTACCCCCACTCGCCGCAATCAGAGAAAGCCTGTGCACAGCAACGAAGACCCAACACAGTCAAAAATAAATAAATAAATAAATTTAAGTTTTAAAAAAAGCTATATTATTGAGTATATATTTACTCATGATTGTTATACATTCTTTCTATATTATTCCTTTACCACCATATAATGATCATCTTTGTTCCTGATGATATTTGTTCATACTAACTCTATTTGTCTGAAATGAAAAGTAGCTATTTTGGTCTTCTTTTGGTTTATATTTGTTTACTATACATATTTTGCTTTATTTCAACTTTTTTTGTCATATGTGTTTAAAATTCCTTTTAAAGGTAATATATATTCTTTAAATTTTGACTTTTGATTGGTGAGTCTAAATTATTTACATTTATAATAACCATTGTTTTTTTATTTTGGCAATGCGGTTTCATGTTTTCTATTTGCTATGCTTTCTTTTGTTTTATTTTGCTTTTATTTTTCAACTTCCCCTTACATACCCATTTTCTATCAACTAGTGTATTGGTTAAATTTTATTTTGCTGGTTTAAGTTTCACTGCCAACTCATATGTTGCATGCTCTCTCCTAGAAAGTATACATTTATATCAAAAGTTAAATTGGTTCTTTATCTTCTCTTGCTTTGTGTTTCTTATAGTCTTCTTAATCTCTCTGAGATTATTAATAATGTATATTTTAACTTCATATTCTGTTCCATGAATTTTCCTTCTTCTGATACAAGTTAATCCATCCATTTGTTACCTTTCTTTCATAGTTCTCATGCTTCTCAGATTCTTGTAATGATTCCATTTTTATCTCGTTTTTATCATTTTGGGATGTCTGCTAATTTGATTGTTAACGCCCTCCTGGAAGAAGCAGAAAAACCTAGGCCTTAGCCTGGGCTCCTTTGGGAGAGCTGAGGGGGTCCTAGGTATGCTTTAAGGAAGAGAATCTCAAGTATTCCAATTTGGGTTAAGCCACTTCTTGTTTTTTACCCCAGGTATTGCTCTTCTCTACCAATAGACCACTGTGAAGTGATGAGATAGAAAAATGGAGGAAGGAGGCCACCCTGATGTTCTGGCTGATTCATCTATTTCATCATCAAAGTCCTTGAGAGAGTGAGCAGTGAACACTACAGTCCAGTGAGTACATTCATGCTCATGCAGGTGTGGCTTTTGTTGTTTTGTTTTGAACAGAGTATTTTTTGCCAGTCTCTGAGTCTCTGAGCATTTCCTTTTTTTTTGTATAAATTTATTTATTTATTTATGTATTTTTGGTTGTGTTGGGTCTTTGTTGTTGAGCACAGGCTTTCTCTAGTTGCGGTGAGCGGTGGTTACTCTTTGTTGTGGTGCGTGGGCTTCTCATTGCGGTGGCTTCTCTTGTTGCAGAGCATGGGCTCTAGGCGCGCGGGCTTCAGTAGTTGTGGCATGTGGGCTCGGTAGTTGTGGCTCACGGGCTCTAGAGCGCAGGCTCAGTAGATATGGCGCATGGGCTTAGTTGCTCCGAGGCATGTGGGGTCTTGCGGGACCAGGCATCGAACCCGTGTCCCCTGCATTGTCAGGCAGATTCTTAACCGGTGTGCCACCAGGGAAGTCCCTCTGAGCATTTCTTTTTATGCTCTGGACTTACCCAAAGCAAGATAATGGAATCGGAACACCGTACAGTAGAAAAATAATTGAACTAGGACAGAAAAGCTGGCTTCTAGTTTTACATCTGCCATGGGGAAGCCATTTCATCTTTCTAGAGAAGCATTTCTATAGCAATTAGTCTTGGAAGATGCTAAGCAATTTTGTAGGAATATGTGATCCTATATTTTCTTTTCTTCTCTCTACCCCAAGATTTACAATGTACATCAGCGCTAATGAGCCCTGCAGGGTAGAATCTTGTTTGTTCTAAGATTTCCCAAATTTATTTGGCCTCGAAATCCTGAGGACAGCACCTTAGATCCTGGGCAACTACTGTCTGAGAAAAACTTTAGAAAGTATTATTCTAAAAACTCAATTTTCTCATCTATGAAAATTGGACTATATGAACTATATATTGCTCCTGTTGGTTATTCTGTGTCACTTGCCCTATGTCCATTCAATGTTTTTCTTGCCACGTCCTTGCTCCTTCTGGTGTCCCAGTTCTTTAGGTTGTAGCTGCAGATGGCTTAAGATTTTAGTCCCTCCCCTTGCCACACACCCCACTGCATTAATGGTATATTAATTAGGTGGAGTTCTGAGTATCAGAAAAATTTCAAGACCTGACTCAAAGGAGTGATTTACTAATGGTGGAATTTCAGGCACTGTGACAAGTGCTTTGACAAAAGTTTTCTGGGTCCATGGAGCTTTCTCATTGTCCTTCTAGTAATGTCATCTATTTAGCAATCTCTTTATAAGACTAACACTATTTTCCTCTAAGTGAAGGGGCAGGGAGTGAGCAGCCTCCAGTTACTGATCCTTTCTTTGAACCACTTAATGGATATAAAAGCTCAACTTTACAAGAGGAAGAGTTGTTATTCCCTCACCTAGATAATGATTTCTTTATCCAAAATGTCCCCTTTGTATCTTCATGACAATAAAGTGGGGAAAATGGATTTTTTTTAAAAGTAATTACACAATTGAACATGTGATAAATCCACTTAATAGGCAAGAATAATCTGCTTTGGCTGCCTTCACAGCCCAAATTCACAGGGTAATTCACAACTCATTCACTGGAATTCAGCTTTATCTCCTAACATGGGGCTTGAAATTGAGACAAACTTATAACAAGCTGCATGCCTTTTCTCTTAATGATGGTCACGAGGGCTTATCAAGTCCTGTGATTACCTAGTGTGATATACAACCTGGTGCCATAACACAAAATGAGATCCAGCCTCCCTGGGTATGACATCTCCAGTCCTTGGCAAGTATGTTAGGACCTGGAATTCATTGCTCTTGAGCCCTGTCATGCCAGGTAGATGGAGAGGGGATTGGTAGAAGGACCCCTTGGATCTCATTCCTGAGTGAATTACTTAGCTCTTACTCATCAGGCAATCAAGCTTCCATCTAAAACCAGTGTCTCTTAAATATTGATTGTTTGTGTCCACCTGTTTTCCTTGGCAAAGGTAAGTTATCATTTTTGTGATGAAGAAAAATTTTGTTCCTTTTGGTGAATTATCAGGAAGCAGGTGACATAGGGAAAGTAGATAGATGTTGGAGTCAGAAGGGAAACCACCTCTGAGACAGGAATATAATTTCTTGACCAAACTTATATTGTAGCTGTTAATATAACTCACTGTTCTGTTAATATAACTTCATCTTCATACATTATACATGTTTACAATGACATAGTCATACTATGACATATTCTGTGAGGAATGCTAGAGCTAGTCTGGCCCTTCAGAGTTGTCTGGAATTGTCTGGGTCAAGATGGCCAGACCTTTATCCTCTGTGATCAGTCAGAGGAAGCACGGTCCTAGGAAGGGGTATGACCTTGAAGCAGGCAGTTCTCTGCAGCTGAGGCTGACTGCCATCAGCAGAAGGGGGATCTGGGTCATATATCACAGTGTCAACCACACCATTGTGTTTTTGTTGGGAGAATCTTCAAACTACTAAACTCCTGGGAAACTCAGTGTGCTTGTAGTAAAATGGGGATAAAAATATCTACTAGGCTAGAATGGTTGTAAAAATGTAATTAATTCTTGTTTATTAATGAATTTAAAGTACAAATACTTAGCACAGAGTCTTTCACTTAGTAGGTACTCAAGAAATGATGATGGTGATGATAATGATGTTAAAATGTTATGCTTCTGAGTATTGGATAATAGAACTTTGCCCTTGGTTTCTCTTTTTGTCTCAGATTAATTGTTCTCTTGTCAATGTATCTATGTTTTTATATTAAGTTATCTCAAATCCTTGCTTTGGAAATGACGGGTATAAATCAGACAATGTAAAATATTTTTAATCATAGAGGTACAGCAGAATAATACTTGATATACTGTATTAAACTTATGTTTTCTATTCTCAACAATTCCTGTTATTCTGTAACCCTCCTTCCACCCAAGCAGCAGCCAGAGTATTCCTGACCTTACTGCTTCGGGGAAGGGATGATGCCGTTGAATAAAAGCCAAATTCTTGTTTTTGAGTTTCAAAAGCTGAGGTCCTGGCATAAATAATAGATTTAGGAGACTAGGTGATCAGTCAGTGTGCTTTTGTCCAAACCTAGAGGAAATGAAGGGAGGAAGAGGAGAGTGGAGTTCAGATCCTGGTGGGTCCTTGGGCAGGGCTTGTATCCTGCCATTCCCCCCATGACTTGCCTGGGGGAGGGGCAGCTAGGTAAGAGAATCCAAGAGTGGGTTTGTACAGTACCTTCCTTCTTGGACATATCTCAGGAGGCAATGGGATTTGCAGACTTCCCTGTGTGGCCAGCATGGTATGGTAATGGCAAGATAGAAATGGCTGTGTGCAATGTCCAGGCATATAGTCCCAGGACAACCTCAAGAGATTCTGGACTCTCCAGTGTGTCTGGGGAGAGCAGCAGAATGTTTTCCCACGTGGCACAGTTGTGACTTACAAAACTAGTGGTCCTGAATTGGCCTTGTAGTCAGGACTGAGATGAACACAGCAGCATCTGGATGGCCTATGTATGGACACTGGACAGAACCAGTAGTATACCAGTGGATGCCACTATGGGGAGATGATACCCGAGGGTCAGGCAGGTGATTGTTCACTCTCACCCAATCAATGATCAAATGTATCCATGGGGAAAAAGAAACTGGATATCCTGATTTGACCAGCTTACCCCAAGTGGACTGTAATGAACTCCACCACGAGCAGAATGGGGCTCCCGTTAGAAGTTAAGTTTAGTTACAGAAAAATATCGAAAGTCGTATTTCCTGCACACCAAAATTTATGGCTTTATATTTGTACACATGAATCATGTTAATCTGTGGAGCAATGACCTGTTTTCAGTTCTTTTGTCTATATTATTTGAGCATCATAACAACTGTCTACAGGGCATGTACTATTATCTTTATTTTAGAAATTAAGGATCTTAGTGATTTTCTCAAAGTCACAGAAGACAGAAAAAATATAAACCTTATTAAATGTAAGATCTGGGATTAAAATTGTTTTTCTGCTTACAAGTGCAGATATCTGTAAAATAGTATTTACTAACATTTAATAAATATCTGTTATACATTAGATACTGCTTTTTGTGCTTTAAACAGGATTAATTTATTTAATCCTCATAACAATGCTACGATACAAGGATTATATTGTCCCCATTATACAGGTGAGAAAATTGAGGCATAAAGAAGTCAAGTAACTTATTCAACATTACACAGACCATGAGAGTAGAATCAGTCTTTGAAACTCAAACAGTCTGACTCCAGTGCCTATGCTCCTAACAACTCTTCTACAGTAGCAGGCATTTCGGTTCCCCATTTCTACCTTTCCAACAGAACTTTGACTGTGTTCAGGTGTCCACCCTACTGAAGCTCCATGAGTGTGGAACCTGATTATTCTAGGTCAAACACAGCACTCCCATTCTCCTTCCTAGAGTGATTGGTTTTAGAACCCCATTCATGCATGGTATTCCCCTGGTAACTCTTATTGGCCTGAAAGTTGACACCTGATCTAAGATGGCCCAAGGAAAATAATGAAAAACACTTACATTCCAGGGGTGGGGGAGAGGTTGTTTCCTCTCCTTTGGATGTACACAATGAAGCAAGCTGCTGCTGGCAGCCATCTTGGAGCCATCGGTGGACAAGCCTCCATAGGCAAAAAGCCAGAGGCTATAGAATTGCAGGGAAGCAGAATTGGAGCCCACCTCTCACATGCCCTTCTTGCTATAAGGGATAATACAGTTTCTCATTATAATACATTTTCTTATTATTTACACCAGTTGGAGCAAGACTTTCTGCTACTTGTAGTTATAATGACTCTCTTACAGCTCTACTAATTTATTGCATGGCTTAAGGAGGTACCTATTATAGCAACAAGATTCACAATTTTATCCTGTAGATGGAGTAATTTAATTGCTGTTCAAGATACTGGCTTTGGAAGATACCAGTATTCTGTTACTAACAGAATCTATGAAAGGGAGAATTCTTGTGGCAAAAATTATTCTACCACCAAGATGTAAGAAAACAAACAGACTCTTTTATGTTTCTAAGTCCATGTCTCTATACTCAGAGTTGCTCTTGTCCCTATGACTCATCATTGTAACAGCCCTAAATTTTCTGCTATGCTGGTTATATAGGCTTTTCCAGAGCGTGACCCCTGGCATGTGTTAGAGGAATGTGAGGAAACGCTCCTGTTGTCTGTGTCTCACTTTGTGTAGTGGGCACCTGTTGAACTGCCCACTACCCAATACCCCTTTCTCTAGGAACTGTTCTTCTCACCTCATCGACATATTTGCAGCAAGTGGTACCCTGTCCTCACAGTATGACTCCTCCACCAGTCCTCAGTTGGTCTGCTCAGTTAGTCTCCTCTTTAGGAATTTTGGGACTCATATTGAGGAAGAGGGAGAGGGCAACAAAGAGGGATGGAGGGATGGAGGAGAGACAAGGGGGGAGAGAGAGAGAGAGAGAATGAGAGAGAGGAGAAAAGAAACCAGACTTTCAAGGAGGAACACAAACAAGAAATGTAATATACTGATGCTTCCTTTAATTTTTTTCATTTTAAAGTATTTTTAGATTCATAAGAGTTTCAAAAATGGTATATAGTGTTCACATATACCCTTCACCCAGCTTCCTCTAATATTAACATCTTATATAACTATGGTACATTTGTCTAAAACTAAGAAATTACAGTATTAACTAAACTGCAGACTTTATCCAGATTTTGCTTATCTGATAATGTTCTTTGCTGTTCCAGGATCCAATGTAGGATACTACATTGCATCTTGTCATTTCTCCTCAGTCACCTCTAATCTGTGACAGTTTTTTGGTTTTCTCTTTTCTTTTGAGATTTTGATACCTTTAAGAGTATTGGCCAGATATTTTTGTAGACTGCCTTATGATTTGGGTTTGTCTGAGTTTTTTTCTCCTGATTTGACTGGGGTATGGTTTTAAGGAGGAATTCCACAGGGGTGAAGTGCCCATCTCATTACATCATGTCAGAGATACATGCTATTAATGTGACTTTTCAGTGGTAAGGATGGGCTTTTTACATGTATGCACCCATCTGAAACTTGCACTAATCTATGAAATGTCAATCAGGGATATTTGTGCCTACTTTGCAAATGAAGAAACGGAGGCACAAAGAAGCCAAATGACCCATCTAAGTTCTCAGAATTAGTATCTGGTAGAGCAGAGAATGGAATCTAGGTCATCTGGTGATAATCCTGTGTTTTTCTCCAAGTATCATCCTGCCTCCAGATCTTATGTACATTATTCTGTATAGCTGTATCTGAGCCAATTACTGTCTACAAGACATAAACTTTCAGACCACATGACCATCTCTCTCAAAAGTGATGGAATCAAAGCCCAAGGTCTAAGGTGGTACAGAGAAAAGGAACCTTAGATTTTTATCTTTATAAAATAATACCAGACATTTGCCCTAATATGTACATATTATTTCCTAAAATGCATCATGAGTATAGCCCTAGCATGAAAGGATTCCTTGAGGATCACAAGGCACATTGACATATTAAAGTCTCTGAGAACATCTGCAGCTACTCAGCTCATTTCATTATGTGTAACCCAGTTCTTCCCAAACTTCTTTTGCATAAAACCCTGTGACTATGTCCATACAGTAGGAAGTGCTGGTATAGAACAGAAATAGAAATTGTATATAAAACATCACCCAAGTTGAATTTCCCTTCCAAGCAATGTGAATTTATAACATCCTAAAAATTGTTTAGCCTAGATCATTGAAACCACCCCCTGCCACTTTGGCAAGAGACAGGGAGTGGTAAAGGATCTATTTGGCTAAATCTACTGCCCAAGTTCACTGGATAGGAGCCAGCTCTAGACTTGGCTTTGGTCTAGGTAGACCTGTCTCTAACATAATAACTCCTAAATTGTAGAGTGATTTAGAGGTAGATTAGGTTTCTTTTATCCCATGACTTGTTGTTTCACCCTTGACCCAGTAAAATTGCCCTTCTTCAGGAGGAATTGGTAATGAAATCAGTGGCATCACTCAATTGCATATCCTTCAAAAGGCCAAGGAAAAAAATAAATAGGAGGGCTTTTATGAGAGAAATTCCAGTGTAATATTTTTTAGCTGTAGCAAGCCAAGGAATTGGACCATTTTGTAAAAATCACCATAAAAAATAGGGACTCAAAAGAGCCTGCGAAACTTTTCTTGCTCCAAATTTCAACAACAATACTACAAATAGCTTAGAGAATTCCATTTTGAGATGTAATGGGTCTTTTATAAGATTATGTCAAAGAACTAGAGAATGACTCCTGGAACAATGCCTACCAGTTCCTAGACCTTCTCTCAGCCATCACAGTTGCTCTGCATGGTTGTTCAGGGGCCAGTGCAAATGAATGTGGGGTTCTTGTGCGTGTGTAACATTCCTTTGAAAAGCATTCAAAAATATTTTCTCAGAAACTTTAAAACAATATTCTTAATCAATGGCTTTCAACCAGAAAGGATTTTGCTCACTAGGGGACATTTGGTAATATCTGGAAACATTTTTGATTTTCACTACTTGGTGGGGAGGGAGTGTTCCTGATCTAAAGGGCAGAGACCAGAGATTCTGTTAAACATCCTTCAGCGCACAGGACAGCCCACAACAAAGAATTATCCAGCCCCAAATGCCAATAGTTGAGAAACCCTGCTCTAAATCATATCTTGCTTAAATTGGTATCTCTTAAAACATGTACTAGGTCTGAGAACTTATTTGCTAATTAAAACAACTGTCTTTTGATTTAAAATGTATGAGAATAAGGGACTTGGAATTTTGTATCAAGCAGTTCTGGAAATGTAACCATGTGAAAATAAGCATAAACATCACACAACTGCACCCTATTAGTTCTTCAGACATGGAAATTATACTCTCAGAATCATATAAATTAAAAGTCTAGTGTTATCTGATGTAGTTTGTGATGTGCTCATTATGCTCATCACTACTACTGACTAAATAAAACTAAGTGATGTTCTCATTGCATGGAAATGAATAATTTTAGTCTTTGTTTCTCCCATAAAATTAATCTCTAGTAGCAGTTCCAAGGAAACCACATACTAGCAGGTGAACATGTGCTTGCACACGTGCACATATACAATCACCCATAATGACAGTGCAGTTCATGCTGTGCCTAAATTGTTTGCAAGGTATGGAAGCAATTACAGAACAAGTTCCGGTTCTCAATCTGCTTCTGTAAAAGAGGTCTGGCTCAGAGGCGCTCTGGAGTTATTTACGGCAGGAGCAAACAGAATGGCTTAACTATGCAGATAAACTTCTCATTCTTTTATGTGAGGCAGCAAAATAAACACCTTAACAATTCATGATTCCCAGAGTGCATTAGTTAATTGGTCTAATATCATTCTAATTCTACTCGTAGCTCATTGAATTGGAGCCTGTGAACAGACAAAATGTGTCTTTAGCTACTATGTACTTATTCCAGTGGCCCTATGGTTGATGGATGACTTTCTGATTTTTTGAAACAATGCCAGCCCAGGGCCTCATGGTGGCTACACAGTGCCCGAGATCTCTTGTTGTGCTTTGGGGCGCAGGGAGAGAGGGAGGGGGCTCTGCAGTACGAGGTCTGGCTCAGTCATTTTCAAAATCAATACTTGCTCTCCAAGCCTTGGATAATTTAGAGAACATAATTCAGAATTCTCCCTTTCAGCATGTATCCTCCATCAAAGGGGTGTTTTCATCCAGAGTCAGCACAATGCTTCTGTGACCCAGGAATGCACAGATAAGGTTAAAAAGGAAGAAAGAAGAAGTGCATTTATTCTCTCCTTCTCTCTCTTTCCAAGCATGTTTTGGACCCAGCATACGTGTGTTTGTATGCCTCATTGTGAATATTTCTATTTAGAACAGAGAACCTAAATTATGGTGTCGCATGGTATTACTTCATATTTAAGACTTTTGGAGGGTGTTTTCCATTATAAACCCTTAGCCTAAGGGATGTCAGCCTCAGATAATTTATTCCCAGCAGGTCAGATATAGGATACAAAAATTTCAGCCCAAAGGCTGTTAAACTCTGCTTTTCACCTCATTTTAGAAAGTGCCATCAAAGTAGTGTTTTGTCGCAGTGATAAAATTTTGTGTTCCTGTACACAGAAACAATAGATTTCATTTGCTTAAAAACCAGCATGACACCAATTATTTAATCCTTCAGACTCTATTCACTAGGTTGCTCTAAAAAAGGAGCCTCAGTGGAAAACATCTTGGTCATTTAAGTACAAAGAGCTTGAGATTTTATAGCAATTTTCCAATACTAATTACATTTCACACTATCTATCATATGCATGGCTTGCAAAACCCTATTGATTTTAATGGATACTAGTGCATTGGGAACAGGTTATTTTATGACATGTTACATTATAGAACCTTTGTGAAATACCTGGATCTTAAAATGTGGGCACAGATATACTCTCAGTTATCCACAAGTGGATTATCCACTTGGTCTATTACCCACAACATATTTAAAATTAAAGCTGCTGTCATTAGGTGACTCAGTAGCCCAAGGCCAATTTCTATCATCAATTTTCTGTGCTTCTGGAATGCAAACTCATTTCAATAGCCTTTGCTAACATGATTAGTAGGGATGTACTTTTGGAATTGTTGCCAAAAATGTAAAAATAAAAGACTCGTGGATTATGTCTTATTTTGGATTATCTTTGTCACAAATGCCTTCCTTTAGCAGGAAAAATCCAGAGACCAATTACAAACATAGGCTCATAGACATGTTGTAAATGTAAAGTATCCTGAGAAATAAGCATAGTCTTGTACTGTCTGTAAATGATTGTTTAAAATAGTTCAGGCTGAAATGCCACCTGCTTTGTGGAGCCTTCCTGCATTTTGCCCTTCAGAATTGTTCACCTCTTCCTATGGGGCAGCCTTGAGTAGACAAACAAGAGCATAGGCTTTGGAATTAGAAAGAGCCTGAATTCTGATTCTATAACTTATTAGCTGAGTGATCTGGAAAGAGTACTTAACCTTACTGAACCTCTCTTTCCTTATATTTAAAAATGGCCTTAATGATATCTACCAAAATAATATAATATATGTTAATTCCATAGCATGCTGTTTGGCAAATAGCATGCACTCAATACGTGCTTGTTTCTTTCCTGTTCCATATCTATTTTTCATTAGATTCTGAGTTCCTTGGAAGCAGTGGTCATATTTAATTCATGCTTGAACCCCCTAGTGTTTAGTAAATTATCTTACATGTAGGATTTAATAATATTTGCTCAATTAAAGTGTGAATTAAAATTGTCTTTTGGTTTTATATCTGAAATAAATTACATTTTCAAATTTCCACAAATCTGTTAAAATTATTTTGCTATTAATTTCATAGAAGAAATGAACGCTAGATCAATGTTTTCATATATAAATATCAGCAATCAGGCTTGAGGTTTCTCTTAAGTAAAAAATTTATCCTAAGAATATCATTAACATATGTACATGACTGTAGTATATATGCGTATATAATACACACATATATGCATAATGTGTGTATTATATATGCATGAAGACCCAATACCAGCTAACATTAACAACAGGAGAGACTCCTTAGCAAATTCACAAATTGTTTTATTGCTTTTAGAGCTATTCTCAAGGCTACATGTTGAAACAAGAGTTTTTCCATAATTAAAATAGCATATATTTTAAATTTATTATGTTTTTCATTTTTCAGTTGGGAGCACAATACAACAAAGCTTCCATAGACTTATAATCTTAGCGAAAGCAAATGTCCTTAGTGTAATAAACAATTAATCAATCCTGAAAAATCAGAGTTTTTTTCATTGTGTTACTTAGCCATGAGCTTCAGCTTTCTCTTTTCATGTGTCCAACTGAAGTAAGCACCGCAGTCATTCCTTAGATGTTTATTTTGCACCTTCTCTGTCCATGGTACTGAGTGGTTGCTGTGCCATGGATCAAATATTACAGTGAAGTCAAGCTGGGATAATTATGCTTACATCACTGAGTGTTGGGCTTGGGTGACTAGAAATGTAACAGCAACATCATTCTTTTCAATGTATTAATTTGTTTAATTTTGAACTATATGCTCATTTTATTTAAAAACTATAATTATAGAACTAATATAAACTTATAAATATTGTACAAATGTATAATCTAGAAAGTTTGTCATTTATTTCAGCAACCATACTTTTATTTAGGGTTCATTGATGCTAAAAGCAAAATGGACTGAGAGAACTCTTGGCTATAGGTTATGCTTCAAATTTGTAACTATATTGTGCAAATATTTGCATGTGAATCTTTGTAAAGAAGCATTCATGTTTGCATCTCTTTCCAACATCTGTGCATTTACATCAGCAACAAAACACCAGAGGCATTTGGGCTTGCCCTACTAAAATGTTTCTTAGTTACCTTGACATTTTGGGTAATTAGATTGAAGAAGATGTTCCACTTTATTTCAGTAATGAGAGATATTACCTGAAAATTGTTACATTAGTTCTCACCAACACAGTTATAATGAAAAGAACAAATAACTGGGACTCTCTTCATTGCCTGCATGCAACAGCTTAAATACATAAGTGCATAGCAACAATATGTGAATAACATATCAAAATAAATATATTCAAGTGCAGTTGATTGAATGGGTTGTGTAGGGTCAGTGTCATGAATGGGGGTTAATTTCTGTTCAGTCAGGTGAGGTACAAATGGATCAACTTTGCTGGAAAATGGTTCTAATTGTGGCTGAATGTTCTAGTTTCCTGTGGGATACAAGCAGCCTATTATTTCATGTTTTAAAAGGCTTGTTCAGGTTGGACCATCTGGATGGGAATCAATACAACAGAGGATGGGGTAAAACATCAAAGATCACACCAAGTATACCACTGAGGCCAGGTCCTCGTGCCCATAATTTCTCCAGTAATCCAGGAGAGACAATCCGTTTCTGTCTGGCAGCACCAGGAGCTAGATGGTCCAGTTCAATACTGTAGGCTTCACTTCATTACTGATAAGATGATTCAAGGTGGGAACAAGAGCTAGAAGCCCTTTGGCTATCTGACTCTTTGTAAGCCATGGTTGAAGTGAATCAGTCAGGAGGAAACCAAGTCATTCCTCAGTGAATTTGGGCCAACCAGAATAGCTGTCTGGAAAAGGCAAGCTGCTACATGTGTCTTTGTAAGTGATCTAGATTCCCCTGCTTAAATTAGTCAGAAATGTGCAGGGTCCTCTGGCTGTGTGGAAGGAGTTATATATAAAGGAATGAGGCAGATTTCCCACCATGGGTTGTGAAAATAACTTCTTGCTCACCTATTTTCAAATTTGCTTATAATGAGTTATGTTAGTTTTAGGGGCATTTGTATAAAATTATGATACATACAAAATAGGACTCTTTTTTCAGACACCTAAGAAAGAGCCCCAAATCACAGGTATTGAATTACTGGGATTTCACTGGGCTTATGTCTGAATCATTTGAGTCCAAAGATAGGTTTACAGTGGTCAAGTTTTCTATGAAAGAAATATATAAGCCATGATATTTTTTCAAATATAGTTAAGTTTTGCAAAAGCCAAATAAAATTTAGTAACACCCTAACTGGTACAGTTTTTTCATACCCTGATTTCGCTAGGTAATGGCCTCTTTCTCCACTGTATGTGGCTTGGGATCTCACTTACATTTTCAGTACAGTAAAATCTACCAAACCTATCGGACTTCAGTAAGAGTTGATTCTAAGTTCTAGGTCCCCTGGCTGGAATAGTCTTTTTTGTTCCCTGAAGTAGTATGGAGCTGCACAGCAAGGTAACCTTTCACAAATCAATCCTCCAATTTTTCTCCAGACGTGTACTGGAATGAGTTTTGATGCAGTTGGACTTTCTGTCCAAACAGTGAGTTTCACCTTTGAGCTGCAGACCTATAGAAAGATGACCTAGGGAAAATGAGTTTATGTTCCTAATCCAGTCTTCAGTATCCATCACACACATACCTTATGGCTATTAGTAACTGCAAAAGAGAAATCCTAGCCATTTGGCCCCAAACTTATCTGAACATGAATCCAGTGTAGGGACTACATCTGAGGGCAGTGACAGGAAGGAAGGCCACAGACCATTCATTCCTGACAATTCTGCTCTGCAGATTCTTAGAGGCACCTTTTTGGTGAAGTCACTCACTACTGAAGATTTATTATCAAAAAAATTTAAAAAGAAAGAATAAAAAAGCAGCCTGTTAAACGTTTGCTTGTGTTCTGAGATTATTTATGAGATAGAGAGGCAAGACATGAAAAACCTGATCTGTGTCTGTGGAAGAAGTAATCAGTTTTGTGAGAAACTCTATGAAAAGTTAGGAAGTAAATAAGTGCTAAGTTAAAAAGAGATAATTTATTAAATTTTGTTGAATTGTCTAAAACATTGCTTAGATAGGACTGTATAGGACAAATTGAGTTAAGCTGGCTTTTAAAAAAATCTAGAGGTATTAATTTTTTATGTTTATTGTAGTTTGATAGCATTTAAATTTCTACCTTTATCAAAATTCATCTACAATGATCGTATAAGTGTATAACAAAATTATTTTAAGGAACTGGACACATTCATTTTTTTCTCTCGGAGATTACTTTGTATTTTATACATCTCCATTATTTTTCCTTAAATGAATCTGCAATTCTTATATTCAAGTAGGAAACTGCTTCTAAGCCTCTCCATTTTGTGCTGTAGGAAAAACTGAAATACATTCTGGTGTCCACCCCACCTGCCCCACAGCCCAAGTCACTTCGTGGACCTCATATCTCTTAAACCACCTGCTAATCATAACAATTGCTAATTTGAGCCCTTTTTAGTCACTTCTGGTGACACTGACAATGCCATCGAGTTTGCAATGGCCATGTGGTCAGTCCCTCAACCATCCTAGCAGGCTGCTGCTGCTGCGCCTTTAGCTGGGGTCTCCATTGTTCTCCCAGACTCTGCTGACCATAAGCAATTCCTTCTTCCCTAATCTCCGGGGATCTGCTTCTTTCACAATGGGGGTAGGGCCATTTGCTTTGTGTGCAAGATAATCTTCCTTAGAATTGTTCACATATGCAAACATACACATAACAAAACCTGACTCTGGATGTGGAAGGATATATGTATTTGTATATGGGTACACACATATACACACATACACTTTAATATTAGCTACAATAATCACTTATCAATCTTGCCTAATTATTTTTAAGTCACTCAGTAATATCTATTAATTTAACTATTTGGGTTTCTCCTTGCCTTGTTTTTAAATTGATTTTTTTTTCTTCTTACACATGGCAATGGAGATTTTAAGCATTACTAGGTTCTCCTTCACTTTAAGTTTCTTGAAGCCCCTGTATACCCTGCCTATGCCTCAGGAACGTATTTTGGGAATGAATTGGAGATGGAGGTAGATGCATGTCCCTGGCTGGGATGAATGATTAGGAATTGAGGAATTGATCATTTAAACTCAGCAGGCCTGAGTTCTACTAGGGAGCGTCTCTTGGCTGAATAGCAGACAAAATTTACTGGATTTCCATGTCTGAACCCTTGCAATAGCACTGTGTACTCCACTTTGATGGATTTAAAGCTGGTCATTATGTTACAGGGCAAGTTGTAGCAGGAATAAAAGCAGGTCATTTCAACTAGCCATTTTAATCAGGAGACGACGTTACTCTGTTATCATTAAAGCTTGCCATATGCCATAGAAAGGGATAGAAATATACTCTTGATTTTTAGGGCAGATTAAAAAACCCTGATTTTGTAAGGAGACAGAAAGTAAGTAATCCAATAATATATATATTTGAAATATTTCTCTGCCTCAGTAAGCAAGGCGGGCTTTGTACACCCCCTTTGGGATTGTGTCCCTCCTTTTCTCTAAAACGCTGAAGTAAATTAAAAAGCGAAAAACCCCTGCTGTATCATTTTGGTTGTTCTGCTGGGCGCAGTAATGCTCCCAGGCTGCCGAGCACATCGAGAGCGCCCCCTAGGCGTTGACACATGACACGGCAGGAGGAAGCGGCGGCCGATGGATAAACTGGCTGCGTGTGTCCGTTTCCAAATGCACACGCAACGCCGGGTCAGCAGCTCATAAAGTGACTGCTCTCTGTGTCCACTGTCTTAGGGTGGGCTCGCAAGTGTCTCCACTTTCTACAGCAGTTTCAGATCAAGGCAGCTCAGGGTGCCTTTCTTTGTGTCCTTAGCACAAATTTGCTGTGGAGAATGATGTTGAAATTAAAATGAAACATGTTGGCTTCCAGTGGTCCAGGTTGGCCGTACTAAGGCTTTAGGCACATGTTCTGTGGTTCATCCTGTGCCTCCTTGTGCTCTGTGATTTCACTGGCCCTGGCGTTTTCTGGTTGGGAGGGCCCCACTCTGGACATCTTCCTGCTGGGCAAGGTTGTCTGCCCTGCAAAAAGCATGAATGCCTCTTTAAACTTGTGGTCTAAGACCCGAGAAAGCTGCCCCTGTTCTCTGGTGCCACAAAAGCCCCATGTTCTTCTCTAATCCCAGAGGGGAATTGAAAAAAGAACACCAGTGATGACTGAGATTGAATTTCTCTGCACTGTAGAGAGTAGGGGCTTAGAGCCCAATTTGAGATTTGATTTAGAAAAATAAAGTAATATGACATTTCTTTTATCAATATGGCAAATTTATACCAGTAACACATATATTATTTCAAGAAATAAGTAATTAGGTTTGAATCTACAGCTTACTTGCTACTATTGGGCCTTTGGGATATAAGCTTCCCCCTTTTATGGCAAGGACTTTTGGTTAACTGGTCCTTTGGGGGTAAATTTTAGGTGCATTTGGTCAATACTTGTAAAGTTGTCGTGTGGTTCTGTATTTTTCTGTTTTTCTTTTTAAATCTTTAGGAAAATTATTGTAAATCCCTTAAATAACCTCAGTTGTTAAAAATGTCACATGGATATCAGATCCCAAACCTAATATTTGACTATGAAACTTGATTTAAAAGCTGCAATTTCTTGGCCATTTCTATAGAATTGCATGTTTAGTGAAAAATTATTTAAGCTCAATATATCATAGAATCAAAATAATTCTTTCCAGGACCCCGTGTCTGTCAAGTAGATGATCCTTTTGGTTACATGTAGCTTTTGTTTGGTTCAATTTGACTCAAAATATGAGCATGGATATGTCATTTGGGAAAGTGTGTGTGGCTGTATCATGTTCTTGTTATGATTTTTTTTTTGAAATTGACAATATCTAGGAATTAAAGTAATCAATTTGGGACAACTATAGAAAGCAGTCTCTACTTCGAGTCACAATAATACCTTATATAAAAACTCCTTTACTGTTACTAAGAACCTTCACACTAATTCTCAGAAATAATCATGGCAGGTAATATTGTACCCATTTCTCAGACAAATAAACCCAAAACTCAGGTAGGTTAAGTGATTTTGGATAATGACACATAACTAAATAGAGTAGTAGAGTTAGGCTGGGAGAAGGCTTAGTTTTCTTATTCTTTCTCTGGTTCGTGTCACTATAATGAACAGGTTATAGGGAATATAGGGGTCATACTGGCTTGGCAAGGAGGGAATTGACAAATTGGGGCCAATATAAGGTCCATGCAAGTCATTGAGCACCTATTCCAGGCACAGGCTTAGGAGGGCAGCAGTGTGGGAGAGTGCAAGTCCTGGAACTCATTTGAAACATGGGCAGAGCAGTGCGTAGACATGGATTGGCCCAGCATCATGTAATGAAGTAAACCATAACCTTTTCCAAACAGGCTCTGTTGCTTCCAGGGAATGTCTCATTTCTGTTGTTCATGTGTTTCTCCATTTTCCCTTGGGCTTTAGCTATTTCTTCAGTCTCTTTCCAAAGGGGATTCTACGGGAGAAAGAATGGCTCATGTGCAACCTTTGTACAGTGTAGAAGACACAGAGAAGTAACATGGCACAGTTAGAGTACAGGGTCAAGGATAGAGGGCTGCTAGAAATGCATGTAGAGGTGGCTTCCTGTTTCTCCTTTGTACTCACTCTTCACAGGCTCTTTGTGTCAAAGAGGACACAAATGCAACTTTAGGAGTCAACCTCAGATATCAGCACCAATGGCTCTGAAGGAAAACCTAGGACTCATTGTGCAGAGATAATGCGGCCAAATATGGTCACAGCTTTCCTGGTAGGTTACCTGGCACTTTGGGTTGCAGTTTTATCAACATAGAAACATAAGCTTAGCTCCATTATGGTAGAGTGAGAATCCTGGACATAGTATAGTACAGTGAATGAGAGCACAGATTTTTTATTCATGTTGGCCTGGATTAAAATTCCTGCTCTGGCATATAGTAGCTCTGTGGTCTTAGGAAGTTTTCTTAACCTCATTTTGTCTCATTTTCCTCATCTGTAAAGTGGGGATAATAGTGACTACCTCACAGAGCTGTTGGGAGGAATAAATGAGAGGGTATACGTAATGTACTTGGCATCGTGCTTGACGTGTAAGTGCCTATCATCATCGCTGTAAGAGTTCGGGTTTACCTCATTGGAACTGAGACGAGGAGAATAGGCTACATTTAAAGCACCCCTGGTTACAGTTATAGTGATTACAGGAAAAAAACGAAAGGACCAGGGGACAAAAGAAGAAAGGAGGAAAGGAATAAAGAGTCACAAGCTATTCTCTAATCCTGCATTCACTTTTCCAGTACATATACATGTCTATAATGGTGAGTTGAGCCTGTCCCCTTTACACAAGCTGATGCTTTAAACCTTTATGGTTCCCACTAGGAAAGATGATGGTGGGAATGATTCTGTGATTCTGTTTGACTTGGACATGAGTTAGAATTTGCTGCGAGGACACTTCTGCCTTTACCACAACATTAGTCAAGCCATATATACAAAAACATCCTCCAAAGACCATATATATGATCCTTCCAGATTTACAAATCTCCTTTAAAATTCAAAAATCTCCCCGAGAAATAAGCAGAGGGAGCATCATTATCTACATTTTATGCATGGAAAACTTATGTGTAAAGAGAATAAAGCATGGGAAGTGGCCTAGCATGTAGTAGATGCTGATTTCCTTTGCCATCAATCTACTGAGAAATGGCAGAGCCATTTTCCAAGGAGTGGCAGCTCAAGGACTAACAGGACACTTGGCTTCTGGTCTGTGCTCTCTCACAGATATCTTAATTTTGGATTAGGAGAACTCTCTTTTTTGAATGGTAAATCATTGAGACACAGATCCCTTCTGGTGGTCTGGGGTGTCATACCCTCCTCAGGCCCTTTTCTTATTCTGGCCCAAGTTGCCTGTGGAATATGGGGTCCCTGGTCTCAGATAGAGCACTAGTGTCTTTAATATTACACAATGTATTACGGATGCTTTTTTCTGAGTTTGAAATGGCATCAGACTCGCATGAGATTTCTCACTCAATTGCTAGGTGGTTCATGAGCTTACAGCCCAGAAACTTCCTGGAAGTACCTTTAATATGAGTGCTGTAATGTGTGGGCAGTCATATAGCCTGATATGAGCTGGAAGTTAACCAAAGTGAGTAAATGAGCTGGATCACTCTGACTTGGCTGTGTATAGGACAGGACATAGAGGTTTCTCCCAGCAGAGAAGGTTCTTTTTTATTCTCATTAATTATTCTCCTTCACCCCCATGAATACATTGGATACAGGATTAAGCATTTTTCTGCTTACATTGAGAGTTTTATCTGCAAAAGAGAAAAACATCATGAAATGGCATAAACCTTAGAAATCTGTATTTTGTTTGAAGAATTCTAAGTACTTCCCTGAACTTGGAGGTCTGATGCTAAAAGAAAGAGTTGCCTAAAAATAGATTTGTCTGGCAAACTGACTTGAAAGTTCTGTACTGCTTCCTTTTGCACAGGTCAGATGTCCACAGCCAGGAAAGTTTCCAGACAAGCTGACCTCATGCTCTTCCTCACCCTGTGTTTTCTGTGGCCTTGTTATCCAGATAACTGCTTCTTTTCTCCACTTCCCTCTGGCCTCAGGCTTCCAAATTATCTCAGGGAGAAGCTCTCATTTGGCTGGCAAGCCTCTGAGAATAAATGGATGAAGAAGAGGAGGTGGAGCTTTCCACTGGACCTCCATGGAGTCTTGAATAGTGCTGGGGGCTGATTCTACCTTGATTCCAAAAGCCACTGCTTCCTTCTTTGGCTTTTGAAAGAGTGATGGAACTTCCATTTATTTTTCTTTCTGTAACATAAAATATTCATTTATTTATTCATTAGTCCATACATTTTATATATATATATTGAGCAGCTACTTTGTGCCAGGCTCTGATGACACAAAGTTTACTGAGGCTAAATTTCTGTGTTCAAGGAGCTCATTATCCAGTGTATTGTAGAACTCACTTTTCCCTTCATTGTAGGGAGTGACCTCTTTTCCTGTTCTTAGGCTTTGATCCTCTCACTGCCAGCTCTCTCCCTGTCTCACATGGCCAGGTCATATACAACCTCCAAGATTAAGCTCTTAGTTGCTCTTCTTCCAGGAAGATTTTCATGGTCACCCCTTCTCTGCACCCTCCTCTGAAGACATGTAATATGTTTTTTGCATGGCTTTTAGTTCTACATGTATCACATAGTTATTTATGTATATGTCAATAATCCTAAACTATAATCAGGTTTATATGTAATAGGTGCTCAATTAATGTTTGTTGAATGTTGGACAAATATTTCTATCTTCCGTTTCTCTAAAAGCTGCTTTCAGCTGAAGTGAGGTTGAATGGCTGTCAGAAAAAGACACATTAGGTTAGTCCAAGGTTAGTGAAATGAAAATTTTAGGAGTGACAGCATCACACCCCTTTATGGCTGTGCTGCCAATCCTATGCATAAAAGTAACAGTGGTATGTTGTATCATGGAGTCTGAAAGGGGAAAGAGGTAATATGTAAAATGGCTTGCCCATGTCCCCTGGAGAAATGAACCGGGTCCATAAATACAATACAATTCCAGTTAACCAAGCAGAAAGATATAGTCTTCTGGTAAACTTTTAAGCAAAAAATCCCTTCTTGTTTCATTTCTTGTTGGAAATTTTGCCAAAATGTCCACTTCTGTGGCTCATGAAATACATTAGAGGGGCAATGCTGATAACTGAGGTCTTGCATTACATTTGGCCATCATTTTAAACTTTAGTTACGATTTTGCTATATCATGGCCATAGATATAAAAGGTATAGGAGATTGGGTTGCATTTATATTGACCCAGGCTAAATCTTTTCAGATTTTATTTCTTTAATGAAAATTCCTGGTATCTTATTCTGTGTGAGACTTGCTAAAGGAATACTGGTATTAGAGAGAATTATGTCTGAGTCTCACTTCTTTCCTTTCTTTGGGAACTTGGATGTGTCTAAGAGTCGCTTTCCTCGCCTGTAAATGGGAGCAATAATAGCCTCATTTTCTCTGTAGGTTATTATATGGATTAAATGAGATACTATGCAAAAAGCACAGCCTGGCACAGAGGGCCCAGTGAATATTACCTTTGATAATGACAGTAATAATGAGGATCTAGTCTGTGTGAGTTTCCTAGGGCTTCTGTAACAAGTTGCTGTGCACTAGGTGGCTTAAAATTAAAAAAAAAATCTTTCACAGTTCAGGAAGTCACAAGTCTGACTTGTGACTTAAGGGTTCAAAATGTCAGCAAGGTTGGTTCCTTTTGGAAGCTCTGAGAGAGAAACCGTCCCATGTTTCTGTCCTAGCTTCTGGTGGTTTCCAGCAATCCTTGGTGTTCCTTGGCTTGTAGATGCATCCCTCTAATCTCTGCTTCTGTTTTCACATGGCATTTTCCTCTCCATGTGTCTCTCTCTGTCTTCTCTTCTTATAAGGTCACCAGTCTCTAGATTTAGGGCCTACCCTAATCCAGTATGACCTTGTCTTAATTACATCTTCAAAGACTCTACTTCCATAAGGTCACATTTGAACACTATGGGTAGACAGGAATTTGGGGGGATACTATTCAACCCACTACATAATCATAAAAACAAAATGAGGATATAGTCATAAAAACAAAGTTTTAAAACATTGGCTGGCAAAGGGCTCTAATTAGATGGGTCATGGCCAATATAAGTTTATTTAGAGTAGCTATTGGGACTTTCCATGGATTATATTTTATTGACAAGGTCCAGTTTTCAACTTTTCTGTTGTTAGGTAGGTCTGTACGGCCTTAGAAAAATGGATAATTCATGAGGAAAATGGTGTTTTCCTGATTCACTCAGGTTATGATTTAGCCTTCTTCCTCACTTCAGTTGGCTTGTGCTGTATCTTTATTCAGCATCATCAGAGAGATGGAAGTTTTTGTCTAATGAGAGCCTCTAGTTAATGGGCAGTATCCAGGCATCTCACTTGTGACCAATTCAGGAAGAATTTTAAGCACAGTGAAATTCATGATACATGACACACTGATGAATGTAATATTGGTCCTGTTACAGTGACTCAGAAGGGTTCCAGGGTTATGCTCTAGGGTAGTAATTTTGAGCAACAGTTATAACTATAGTAGAAATATGTGGATGATGGCTAATAGAAAATTCCCATTAACTGGTTGCCAGACTGGAAGGGAATAGCTGTTTTTCTCTTCACTTACAAGTTAATAAAAAGTGAATTGGCATAAATTAGGCTCACCCTTTTTGCTTTATACTTCTATATCTCTGTTTGTGCCTTGGCTTCTGGGCAGGGGTTGTGGATACTATATCAGAAACCAGGGGAGGATTCTCCCATGACTTGAGGGCAAGCACAGCCCTGAGACTTCTTTCTCTCTGTCCATGTGATCTCCAAAGATGATTCACTCATTCCAGAGGAAAAAACTTTATCTTCTATAAAAGTATAAGATTTAATGCTTTAATGCTTATGCAGTGGTTGAGGTGCTTAGATGAAATGCAATATAGAAATGCAAAACAATACTCATTGGGATTTCAAATTTTAATTTCTTTACTAATTTATATTTATTGGCCAAGTCCTGCCAGGACCATTAGAATTAAGATTGTATTGTGTTTACATTTAAATCTCTATTTTCAAGTGCTTTTGACTTACAGTGTATGTTTTCACGCCAGAGGGGATTTTATTTTAAACGAAATGTGAGGGAGAAAAAAACCACCCAATTGCACATCTTTTACTTAAGGGAACCAAATAAAAGAAGTTAGTGTCAAATAAAAGAAGTTAGTGTTTTCAGAGCGTATTTTGTACCTCTGTAATTTAAAAATGAGATTTTTTGTTTTTCTTGTTGCAGTACGCGGGCCTCTCACCGCTGTGGCCTCTCCCGTTGCGGAGCACAGGCTCTGGACGCGCAGGCTCAGCGGCCATGGCTCACGGGCCCCGCCGCCCCGCGGCATGTGGGGTCT
>NC_041224.1:46568649-46607771 GCF_002837175.3 Physeter macrocephalus
GGCTCACGGGCCCAGCCGCTCCGCGGCATGTGGGATCTTCCCGGACCGGGTCAGGAACCCGTGTCCCCTGCATCGGCAGGCGGACTCTCAACCACTGCGCTGCCAGGGAAGCCCTGAGATTTCTTTTTTTAAAACAGGATTTTTTGTTGTTTTTCACATTGTTACAACTTTATATTAGGATTTGGGATACGAAAGCAAGGGAGGGATTAGTTATTCAGAGCAGGAAACAAAGTCAACAGAAATGACCAGCCTGGAATAATTAATGTTGTCACAGATATATTATGCTGCAAATATCTGTGTTGATTCCTAGTATGAGTGTGGTTTAGTTCCAGAGGTTCTTGCTCTATAGATTTCCTTGTGGCTCTTTCACATCTCTTCATTTTAGCTTCTTATCATTGAGGATGCTGGCCTAAGATCAATAACTTAGCATAAGTCCAGTGATCTGGGAAATTTTAGTTTGAATTTAACCCACCCCAAAGGAAAGGTAGAATGTTCTCTGAATATATTCTTCACACATTTAAGTTCAAAGTTTTCCTTTTAAAGCTACACAGAAAATAGAAAATAAGTCTGTTAGAATCCAAGACAAGATTTCATCTAAAAATGTCTGGATTCTCCATCCTTTGAGGGCTCTTAAATTCAGATACAAGGCTTATGTGACAAGGAGGGCTGCAAACCCAGGCTAGTTATAATTTGTCTCTGTTTCTAACACTTTTGCCCTAAATAATCCCACAGAGCTGAACTTACATACCCTTCAAATATAGGAGAAATGAGCTCATTAAATTTTAATTGTCAACATGCTGCATCTAATTATAAATTAGTGTCTTGTCTTAACTCATGACTACTGTGTAATAAACTCAATTACTTTGGTTTTCTTTTCTATTTATATAAACTTGTTTCCAGGGAAAGCAGAGTTGCAAACTCCCATGAACAAGGGAAGTGAGTAACCCTTAATTTCCAAATCATGACCTTACTAGAGCATATGTGTACGTGTGTGTGCTTGTGTGTGTAAAATTTTTTATTCTAAGGAGAAAGGCAACACCTGTATAATTAGACCCCCCTCCCTTGGGCCCCGAGGGTGTCCTAATAAAGAAAATTTCATACATTGATGTGCTTCCCATGTCTTCATTTCTTTGTTCTATCACCCTGTTGTTAATAACACCCTGCAGCAAAAAAATGTTTGTGAAGCTAGGAGCTGTCCAGATAAGAGAAAAGGTCATGATCCCCCTCCTGCGTGTTCATCAGCAAACGAACACCAATCTGAAAGTAAGAGGATGCCTGTCAATATGGAGTGGGCAGACGGCGGCATACCATCAAATTGAAGGTAGCGGAATGCTCACACAGTTGTACTGAGCTCCAACCTTAACCCCAAATCAATAATCACCAAAGTATAACAATATGAAGTGACTGAATCATAGCGGGCAGGGGTGAAGGGAGTGGACATATGTGTGAAGATTTATAAATGCTAAAAGTGAGGAACGTAGTATTTCTCATCATCTTCAGATTTCTAAGATGAGTGTATTACAGACAGTTAAGGGTATAAAACGGATCTGGAGAGCTTAAGGCATCCCCATTTTATTAATGTATAGTGTGGCAGGTTTCTTAAATAAACTTCTACCTCAATAAAATGGTGAAAATCTGCCTGCTTGATTTCAGGCCCGAAATTTGACTGCAATGAGTAATATTAACTCATGTATATTTTATTATTATTATTACCTTTGATAATTGTATAAACAGTGTATGTGTCATAGGACAAATGTCTTTCTTATGATGGAGAAGAAAAAGCCTTATAGACTAGATTTTTAAAAGAACTGAGTGAAGAGTCATTGCTTTTTTCCAGATTGGTTTAAACAAAGTGCCTTTCCTTTCTCCCCCGGAACTCTTTGCTTTGAGGTGTTTTGTGAGAAAACCCCCCCTCTTCCAGGAAGACTTCTGAGATCCAGCGGAGATAAGAGAAGGATTTCCCTATCTGCTGGCTTAAATACTGACTGCCCTCGGGGAACAGGGATTAATCTAACAGAAGAATTGAATAATACACAATAAAAATATAAGATTTCAAAGAAAAATGATACAAAACGTACATGTTTATAGACTGTTTCCTATAGGTATATTTGTCACCCCACTGTTTATTAATTCCTGAATAATAGTTCTTTTGGGAGATGGTGAAATACAGCAACAAAGCTATAAAACATATAGTTAGAGTAAATGTATTTGGTAATCATGAGAGTTTTACCTTTTGCACTTTGCTTTTAAAAGTGGGAATATTTTACCCTTTCTAGTAATCCACTTGATTTCATTATTTTCTGTTTTGTCTATTTGTCTCTCTATGTATGTATTTATGTACCTATGTATGTATGTGTCTATCTATATATGAACGTATGTATCTATCCATGTGTATATGCATGTATGCATGTATGTATATGTATCTATCTAAAGTATCTATGTATTTATGTACATATGTGTGTATGTATCCATCCATGTAAGTATGTATATATGTATCTATCTATCTCTGATTTCATATACTTGTGCTGCTAGTGGCCTAAGAATTCCAGCATTGGGGACTTTTCTGCCGGCCATCTTATAAGCAAACACCTAGGCTCTTGCTCCTCCCAACATTCAGCCTTAGATAAAAATTTGAGAACATTGGATGAAGTTAAACATTCATGTTCTGTAGGTTTCTGTCAGATAGCTTAGCTAGACCTGAAAAACAGAACTGAGAGAAGGCTCTTTGCTTGTCTTGATGTTTTGATGTGCCTGACCATTCATAGAATTTAGTTAGTTGATGGAAAATCCCACCTTGAAATTCTCTCTTAATTATTACTTCTCTTACATCTCCAGATATCTTGCGCTTCCTCCAAATATCCTGATGATACTTCCTCCCCATATAGGTACCCACAAGCACACACGCATGGACAACAAAAAATACCTCCAAACACCTTTATCTAGAGCACACTTATGGATTAAATTTAAAAAATCAAGAATAAGGAGTCTACCTACTGGAAATGACTGTTCTGATTTCTCCCCTTAATTTCCAAAAGAAATTCAGAGGAAGAACTAATGATTAATTGTAAATAATGTGATTTGCAATAAAGGAGAATATTAAGTAGGGAAGAGAAGACTAACCAAAGTAAAACACCTACATAGAAGCTGGCCAGGCAGCACTTGGGCACCTTTCTGGGTTGCTGGCTAGTACTCTCTGAAGTGTATATGCTGCATTAATGCTTGGGTGCCTGGAGCCGGCTAGAATGCCAAATCCTTTCTTTCTTTCTCTCTAATAACATGAGAGACCTATTGCGGAGACAGAAGCACAGGCAAAAATCATTGCAGCTCTCATACTGTGGACCAAAATGTTTATTAGAAATTTTGCTACAATTTGCAAGGAGAAATAAGAATACAGTGTAGGAACACTGGATGCAATGTAATACTTAAGTTTAGGGTTAATAAATTTGAAAACACACTACGTGAGAAAATAATGAAAGCTCTATTTTTGTTGTACAATACACAGATTTTCTTTATACTGTAGAGCATAGTTCTCATAACCTATGCTTCAGAATCAAGAGTGTTGAGTCTGGGGACAGCCTAAGAGGTGAGTGCACCGAAAAGGGTCCGCAGCATCCTGGGGATACACCTATGTGTGCCAATGAAGTTGCAGGAGCGAAGGTTCTGGGTATGGAGTTCTCTCTTTCGATTAACAGCTGCTTAAGCAGCCATCTGGAAAAAGCTTCTACAGAAAAATTCAGGTCTACCTCTACCAGGTCAACTTCTATGCGTTGAAGAATACGAATACAGCATTCCCATTCAGCACATAATACAATGCTCTTCACACAGAAATAAATCAATAAATGCTGTTGACTGGTGACTGACTTTACTTAATGTCTACCCTTTACGTGCCTCAAACTGCTTTGACAGTATTCATTCACTGATACTTTTTTTCTTTTTGGCAACCATTGTAAAGTACAAAATCTCTTTCCCTCCCCCATAATTAAGCAAATAAAGGCGGAGTTAGGAGCCTGGGTTTTTTTCTAGCCTTCTCTCCATCACTGACATTGGCCAAGTCAGATCACTTTTATGGACCACAGTTGTTGCAGAAAATATCCCTCTGCAATGTTATTGTAGTGCCACCATCATCATTACAAATTCAACATTAAATGTACTTAGCACTTTACATACACAGTTTCATTTTAATTCTCACACTAAGCATATGAGGTAGGTGCTATTACTATCTCCATTTTATAGATGAAGAAACAGGCAGAGAGAAGCTAAGGAACTTGCCCAAGGTCACACAGCTATGAGTGGTGGGACCATTAGTTATTGCATGTTCAATTAGATTGTAAGATCTTTTAAGAGTTATTTTCTCTCTCCTTTGTATCTTCTTGCAGCCCCACTTTTCTCACACCAAGACACACACACACGTGCATGTGCACACACATGGCCACGCCACATCACACCACCTTGCCCATGGGAGAGCCTTGATGCATTTCAAGCACTTGTACCCATAAAACTCTAAAACTAAAATCAAACCCAATCTACTAATTTAATGGAATGGCAAATCCAATTAACCTCAATGTTATCTTGAAATATAACTGTAACAAAATTTTTCTTTTTTTCCCCTCAAAGTGTCCTAATTTATATAAGTGACAAGGTCCCAAATTATATAAGTGACTGGAATGATATAAATGACAAGGTTGATTTTCATGTGTGACAAGTGCAATCAGTATCATTACGTTATAGTCACACCTCACGTTTTCCTAAATTATTGAATCAGGAGAAAATGAGAACATCAAATTATTCTCTGAAGAGAATCTCATCTGAGTCGATATTTTATTTTGTTGGAGTCTCTGATAAGTATTGACTCATGGATTGATGAACTGATTTGAATCTGAGCCTATATCAGACTTGTTAGAACACACTTCTTAATTAAAGTTTTGGGAGAGCAGAGGAGATTCTTTTTTGAATTAATATTAATAATTGCTTGTCAGCAAAGAAGACTCTCAGAAGCAGGACTTTTTTTTGGATTCAGACATGAATTTATGTGTTACTTTGCCCACAACACTGCTCTATTAAAAATATAAGTAAAACGGTCCCAGTGTATTTGCTATTTATTACTAACCCCAAAGACCATATCAGTTGCCTTTTTATTCATGTTCACATCAGGGCTAAGTCTTCTGGCTTCACCTGTTCAGATCAATATTCAATGTGGGATCAGCAGTGTGGATGGAATTGACCTTCCCTGACCTCTTTTCCTTAACATAAACCTATGAAAATGAAAATCGGAAGAACACTCAATGGGCCATTCAGGCTTTCAGTAATCACGCGAGGCTAAAAGCCTCTGGCTTGCTCCTGCTTGAGGAAATTCCACTCCAAAATGCTGTGGCCACACTGTCAAAAACACTGATGTCTTACGGAGGAATTTGGATAATCAGCAACCTCCTGGGTGCCTGAGAGCTACAGCCTGAAGCAAAGAAGAAGTTGGAGAGAATAAGAAGCAGAGGATCCCAAGATCCGTTCTCCCTCAGAAATATGACATATGATCATGGCCAATGAGGGCAGGTCTTTTTCTACTATTTTCTCAAATAGGGGATGGGAGGTAGATGGGCTCCAAGGAGGCATAGGAAATGGAACACACACCTTTCTGAGTCCCCATCAATTGTCAAAGCCCTGTTTTTTTCCTATTCTTCTAAGTATAATACATTTTCTTATCCTGCTAAGAAGGCTTACCTGGCACAGATGACTTCTAAAAAACTACATCATCAGCAAGTCAGCAAGCTTATTACCTTGTTAATTAGGGTCACTGCTCACTAATAATTTAGCCAATAACATGATATTTTCTAACAAGGCATTTATTGCATTTATTATTTCTTTTGGCTATCACTATAATAAATACAGTGAAATTTATTAATTTATGAAGCTTTTATTTAATACAAACGCATTTGCCATGGTCTTAAATTTTCTCCACGTCATCATATTCATATTCTATTGCTGTTGTGTTTTTCTAACTCTGAGATGCAAGTTTTCTTTGCCCCAGGTAGCTTCATACTTATCTTACAAGTCCTTTTAAGGATTAAAGGATATAATATATAGGAAGCTGACCTGAGTACATATAAGAATTTAGCAATGGGGAAAAATAAATTATTTAACACATGGTGCTGAAACAATTGGATAGTCATCTGGAGAAAACGTAAATCATATTTCTACCTCACTTAAACTTACATAAATTTCAGATGGTTTAAATATTTAATTATATATTAAAATATTTAATTATATATGTACAAAAATGAAACCATAAAATACTAGAAGAAAATATAGGTGCCATTTCGAGTAAGGCTGACCTTCATAAGGATAATGCAAACACCACAACAAAAAGAAAAGATTGATAGCTATTGACTACAATAAGTTAAAAAGAAATATATACCTGGAAAACAAAACACCATAAAACAAAGTTAAAAGAAAAACTGGGGAAAATGTCTATAAGTTACATTACAAAGGTCTTATTTTCTTATTATATGAAAGTCTCGTATGAATCAGTAAGATAAAGATAAATAATGCCCCAAATAAAGATAGGCAAATAATATGAATAGGAAAGGAATTACAAATGGCTCATAACCTGTCCAACCTTGTTCTTAAAGAGAAAATTGCAAATTAAAACTTTATAAGAATTGCAGATTTAAACTATGATTAGTTAGTAGTTTTGCAATGTTTACGATTACGTTTAATGATTGTTCACATTGTGCTATGTCTGTTTGATAGATAGATGAGCTATATAGATATATAAATGTGATTTATATAGATTCATAGAGATATATATATGGCACAGGATCCTACAAAAGATTCATTGCATTTAGTTGTCATGTCTCTTTATTCTCCTTTAATACAGAAAAATTCCTCTCTCTCTCTTTTTTTTTTTTTAATCTTTCTTGGCATTTTTGAAGAGTCAAGGCTTGTTTTAGAATGTTACAACAAAAAATCAAAACCTGTATAAGAAGATACACTCGGAGAGCTGTCCTTCCCATCCCTATCCCTTTTACTATATTCCCACTTATCCATATAGGTACTATTTTCATTATTTTCTGATGCATTCTTCTGGTGTTTCTTTTAGCAAAAATAAGAACAAATAGATATAGATAGATGATTGATAGACGTAGATATATTTCCTCTTTTTCATATACAGAAGGCATGGTACTATGAATACACTCTTTTGCACTTCACTTTTTAATTTACCAATATATCCATATAAGTTCATAGAGATATTCCTCATCCTTTTGGATGGCTGTGTAGAAGCAACATAATTTATTCAACTAGAATCTAGTGATAGACTAATACAGTTTAATTCTAATATTTTCCCATTCTAATAATGCTGTAATGAATAACTTTATGCTTATGTTGTTGGAAAAGTAGATCTTCAAGCAAACTATCAATTTTTGAGACATGTTAATAATATGTTTCCATCAAGATGTCATTTGTATGTATCATCATGCTTTTTATAAGCTCCAGATACTGTTGGCAACAAGTATACCTAAACAGCAGAAGCAATGATCCGTCACAATGTGCCAGACAATATGCTAAGGTCTCATATGATCCCTTACAATATTATATGTTATTTTATTAGGCCACACAAGCACAAGTAAAGGGTATGCATTGTTGTTCTTCTTTCAGCTTTTCTGTTAGCTTGATACTTGTCAAAAAACAAAGGGACATTTAGTGGTCTTAATATGCTTAAAAACAAGTGATGGCCAGTCTTTAGAAATAATAAACAACATGGGTCAACTCAAACATTAGTATTTTTGTTAAAGAGAAATCCGAGGACTTTGACTCAGTGCAGAAATGTAATATCAAATCATCCACTGAATATTTCCCTAAAATCTGTAGAGATGCTTTATATTTTCTGCAGCTTTATGGGAAGCCAGAAAGCTAGAAACACTTTGAAGTCACCTTGCCCTCTTTATAAAATCATCTTACTTTGTTTGTAAGTGGTTGGTTCAAAAACACTAGAAGCAACAAATTCAACATGAATTCCATTGAGTTTTGAAAAATTGTGTTTGTATCAGGGGCTTGTTTTGGGAATATTGTTGGTGTTCCACATCTGTCTATTTTCTAAGGATCCAGAGGGGAACAGATGGAGTAGTGGCACGAAGCACCATTGGCCTGCCCTGCCATTAACCCTGTTTTCTATCTTGCCCTTTCTCAGAATCCAAGGGAAAGAGTAGTGTCTTGTTCACTCTTAAGGGTAGTGTCTTCTGTGGAGCAGGGGGCGATGGTTGCCAGCAGAGGACCTGGGAGGGGAGCCGTTGGAAGCTCCGGCAGCCAGCTGGAAGAAAATGCTGCCATCTACACGGCAGTCTCTGGATGCTGACTCCACTGCCATCTACATGGCCACAAAAACTTCTCTAATTTGTTCTGTCCTCTGTCCTCTCCCCTCCTGCTAGTCTCGAGGAGGAACAAAAGCTTAACTCTTATCTCATATTCTCTTAAATTTCTGAATTCTTATTGTTTCCTAAGACCTAGGCTTTTGAATTTCAAATGCCAAAAATCTGCCTTATCCTTATGCTGTGGCATCCCTCCCTGGAGGCAAAGTATTCAGACTATCTGACTGATGGGCAAAAGGATAAAGGAAAATCATATCTGTTGATATTTCTGTTAATATTAAACATTTCTTCATGCCCTAGTGCCCCAACTCTCTTGTCTCACTCTCCTCACTTGCTTCCCCTCCAAATTCTATAAGAAAAACATCATCTGCCAAAAGAGATTCATAAATGATCTTACTTTCAACTTTATTATTTATTAGAGGGCTGTGGAGTAGTGGGAGCTTTATTTAAGTGTTGTCTAAGCCTCTCACGTCCATCATCCATCTCTTCTTGGTCATTCTTCATCTCAAAGGCAAAAGCTTAGTCGTTGGAGACAAAAGAGCTGCACTAAATCCTGGTTCTGCAAGGTAGGTAAGAGCGCATGCTCACTTTCAACATCTGTAAAATGGGGATATCAATACCTACTTGATAGATTTATAATTAGGATTCAATAAAATATATTTAAAGTGCCTAGCATGGTGTAGGTGATCAGTACCTTCTTACTTCTGACTTCTTGCCTCTTTTGTTCTCTTTCCAAATAGATATTTATTGCTCAAATATTATAATTAACAATAAAAAAGGAATTAAAAATAGAATCAAATATACCATGCTACAATCTCATAACCATTTTATTATTTTCGATTTCCAGGTTTCATTTCTGTCTAGCCCTGAAGGATCTCTGTAGTCTTTAGCGAAAAAGATACACTCTTTGAATGAACTTTCATATTAAAGAATTCAATACTCTTTCAGAGTGGCTGGAAGAATATTCTGTTTTCATTTTTAAGTCTTGAGATGTGAGCATTTGGGGTGGGGCCATTAAGTTGAAGATGAGCAGGGAGAGAAGAAGAGGAAAAAAGATGAAATGAGGTGATAGGGATAAGGAGAAGAGAGTTATAAGGATAAAGGCATGAGGATTCTGGGTTGTCTTGTAAAATAGAACTGATGAACCATGCTCTCCAAGATAACTTTCTCCTTTTCTTACCCTCTGTGCTAAGATAAATTTTCTGTTCAGCTTATGATTATGGATTAATTTATGACTTTCCTTAATTGTCTGAGCAATGCAGTGTTAATGTCCTGGTAAGGACAAGTTCTCTTTTACTTTATGAGAACAATCACTTAACGAAAATTAGGCTATTACTTTTTATCTCCCTCTCCTTGCCAATGCCTGATATCACAGAACACTTCTGCAAATTTTCCTTCCCTTGTGTTGTGTTAAGAAATAGATCTCTATTTGGCTTTGACACTTTGAATATTTCCTGATAGTTGATAACAAGATTGAACTCCAGAAATATCATCTGATAAATCATGTTGGAGCAGTATATCTTCCCAGGGCTGTGAAGGTTCTTTGTTGAGTGGCTGTTGATTCTAGGAGAAGCTACTACTAAGAGGGAATTTGGTACCAGAAGAGACCCCAGGGGTATGGCATCACCTTCTGTTTCCCAAAGCATTGAACTAGAGAACTATCCGGGAGAAATATAGTATTGCCAAAAAGTACCTTATGGGGCTATAGATGGGCCTGGGGTTGTCTCTAGCCTCTCCCGAGTACTAGCTGTGTGAGTTAGAGCAAATACTTACTCTTAATTTTAGTTTCCTCATCTGTGGAATGGAGATAAATATACCTATGTTGTTGAATTCTGTCACTAGTGATTGATTAATTTTACAATCATTCACTGGATTCTACTCCCTATTGGATGCTTTACTAGTTTTCAGGAAATGTGCAGTAAGGTCGGGCTTACCAGAAGCAGACCCTGAGACAAGGATTTGCATGGAAGTGATTTATAAAGGAATGCTTCCAGAAGAAACCTATACAGAGTGGTGGAAATGCCAAAGGGGAGGGTGCCAAGAAAGATGTGATTTAAGACGGTAGTGTCTGCCTGATACTGCAGGGGAACCCGTACTCCAGTATTTGTTCCAACTTACAGCAAAAAGAGCCTGAGCAACCCATGGCATATATTAAAAAAAAAAAAAAAAAAAAAAAGAGCATACTCTAGCACCAGTCAGTCAACAGCTAAGGGCTGTCCCATGGATGAGGGGTGAATGTAAACTCCAGACCCCTCGAGGTCTTCATCTGTGCAGGCAAAACGGCTCCCTTTGCTTATGGCTAGTCTTCCAAAGAGGGTTGCAGATGCATGCTATTAGAAAGAGAAACATACAGAATGCAGAGAAGGGAAACCCAGAGATAGTTAAGGGGATTCCAGTGTCCTTATAAGCAGGATACAGTGGTGAACAACAAAAAGTGATATCTGACCTCATAGGTTTTATACTCCTAACAGGAGATACAGAACAATAAATAGGCAATACAGTGCAATGAGTGCTATTATAGAGGATGGTCAAAGTGTTATGGGACCACAAAAAGGGGCACTGGGAAAGGATCAAGGAAGTCTCTCCAAAGGAAGTGATGTCTACTTGATGAGTAGGTGGGGGTGGGCAGGGGTCTTCCAGGAAGTGGGTCAGCGTATGCGTGGTTCAGAACCAAGAGACTGTGGACTATTTGAGGGACTGAAGGAAATACAGTCTTGGCTGGAATGTACAGTGGATGGTGGGAAAGTGGAGGTATTGAGAAATGACGCTGTGGCAGCAAGCAGATACAGAGCTTGTAGGGAAGTTATGTGCTCGGTCTAGTAGATACGCTCTAAATAGTAACTAATGTGAGAAATAATAGTTCATGGTAGAAGTAGTAAGTATTATAAGTATTAATACTACTTGTACTACCTGAAACTATTATTACTCCCTTACAACTATCACTATTAACTTGGGACCAAAATAAAGGCCTGGTGGTGTTAGACTGTTTATTTACTTATTGTCTGTCTCTTTGATCAGTCTGTAAGTTCCACAAGGGTAGAGACTGTGCTTTATCCAAAAATTTAGCATTATATATTTGTCAAGTAAATAAACAAATGTTTTTGAGCATCTACTACATGTAGACTGTTTAAAACACTGTGAGGGGTCCAAAGATGAACAAAACACAGTCTCCATTCTCAGGAGCACATTCATTCATTTACTCAGTGGTTATTCACTGAACACATTCAGTAGTATGTACTAAACCTTTGCTAGGCTCTAGGAGTATAGTTATGAGCAAGTTACGGGAACATAAAATCCCTGCCCTCATGCAACTTACCATCTAGCATCATTGTTCTCAACTCAGTAGGCACAGTTCTGTCCAGTAGGCAGCATTTGAAAATTTGTGGAGATGTTTTGACTTGTCAAAATGCTGGTGGATGTTGTTGGCATTGGGTGAGAGAAGTTAGGTGTCCTGCAATATGCAAGAGAGGGCCACACAATGAAGAATTGTTCTTTACCTCATATGACTTTCAAGCATTTTGAAGGACAGCATACACGTAGGTGAAAAAAGCTCTTTTCATCGAGTCTAGAACTCAGCTCTTTTACATATAAAACTAAATGTTTCTGTAGTATTTTATTATATATCTTTTTTTTATTGTGGTAAAAATGCATAACATAAAATTAACCATCTTAATAATTTCTAAGTTTATAATCTGGTAATGTTAAGTATATTCATGTTGTGGAACAGATCTTCAGAACCTTTTCATCTTGGAAAACTGAAACTCTATGCCCATTAAACAACCACTCCCCATTTCTCCTCCCCCAGCCCCTGGCCACTACCGTTCTACTTTCTATTTCTACGAATTTGACTACTCTAGATAATTTATGTAAGTAGGATCATACAGTATTTGTCTTTTTGTGATACCTTATTTCACTAAGCATAATGTTCTCAAGGTTCATCCATGATATAGTATGTGTCAGAATCTCCTTCCTCTTTACGGCTGAATAATATTCCATTGTATGTATATACCACATTTTGTTTATCCATTCACCTGTTGATGAACGCTTGCGTTGTTTTCACCTCTTGGCTATTGTGAATAGTGCTGCTATGAACGTAGGTGCGCAAATATCTCTTTGAGAGGCTGTTCTCAATTATTTTGTATATATGCCTAGATGTGGAATTGCTGGATCACATGGTAACTATATTTTTAGTTTTATACTGATTTTTTTCTTCCAAAAATACAATTGTAAATCAAGGAAAGATTGCATTTCATTTTGCTTGATATTTTACCAAGAGTTGTTCACAGTTTAAGAAAAATCATGTTGCCAGTGGAAATGTTGCTCATGGTATTTGAGTCAGCAGTTCAACACACCTAGAATAGTTTGCGTGTTGCAATTCTATGTATAACACAAACTTCAGACTTTTTGGTTGTGTTTTCTAGTACAGTCATGCCCAGGCTTTTATGTGATAATATGCATTATTTTGTTACATATTACTTTCCTTTTATTTCTCCTTTATATTATACTATGCTTACTGCATTATATTGATTTTTGGAAATATATGTGTGGTATATATGTAATCTATGAATTTGTTATCAGGATAGTGAAGTGAATCTACAAAATATTATATTAAAAAGGAGTCATTGGTTCTGAATGGCTTAAATGTTCTAAACTTTTTTTTTTTTTTTTTTTTTTGGTATGCGGGCCTCCCTCTGCTGTGGCCTCTCCCGTTGCGGGGCACAGGCTCCGGACGCGCAGGCTCAGCGGCCGTGGCTCACGGGCCCAGCCGCTCCGCGGCATGTGGGATCTTCCCACACGGGGGCGCGGACCCGGTTCCCCTGCATCGGCAGGCGGACGCGCAACCACTGCGCCACCAGGGAAGCCCTAAACTTTTTAAGTGAACAAAATTCTAATGAGAAAGAACTTAAGATACAATGTTTATTATACATATTAACAACAAAAGCTTGAAAACTGCTCTGGTTTTGTAGGTCAGGCTGGCTAGAGGCTGACAGGTATTTTAATATACATCTAAAACACTGGGCATGGTGGGAATAATTAAGATTTATTCTCTTAACAAACTTGATGTTTATAACACAGTATTGTTGTCTATAATCACTATACAGTGCATTAGATCTCCAGGACTTATTTATTTACTAGTTGTAAATTTGTAACCTTAAAAAACATCTTTTTCTGCACCCCTCAGCCCCTGGTAACCACCATTTTACTTTCTGTTTTTATGCATTTGGCAATGGAGGTGCTAGCTAGTGCTACAATGGCAATTATCTTGCAATATATGAATATATTAAATCACCATTATGTACACTTTAAACTTACACTATGTTATAAGTCAAATATATTTCAATAAAAGTAATAAAGTTTTAAAAGTGGGGCATGTATAGGCCTGCATCAAGTAAACTCTTTTCCCATATGTCTTCAGTTTCTGTAGCTCATCCAAGTGGCTGAAAATGATGGATCTGCCTTGGTTTTATGCTTCCAAGCATCTGTCAGCATTAATTTTTCTTGTTTCCTCTCTTGATTGGTTAATCACCATTGAACTTTAATAAGAAGTGATCACCATTTTGGAAACTTGCATGATGACAACTACTCATTATATCTGGATCTTTAAAACAATGTCAGTATTGGTCTGCATTGGTAGCATCACATTCATGGGTAATTCTACCTACAGGTGCAAGCCGCTGACTGCTTCATCAGGTGTCCTAGTATAGTCATCTCAGAGCATTCATATATTGAATATGTACTATTTTATTATAAATTACTTTCCTTTTATTTCTTTTTATATTAAAGTTAGGACATTTATTGATTTTTAAAAATATGTGTTTAGGCAGGTTATATTATCCATTAATTTCATTTCAGGCTAGTAAAGATGGTGCTAGAAAATATTTGGCATACAATGGAGATTTGGACCTGGTAGGTTTGAGAACCACAGGTTTCACAAATAATTATACCTATAACTAATCAATTACATTGCAATATATATTATACAGGAAAAGCACAGAGTGACCTGAGTTTACAGTCCAGTTTGGGATTCATGACATGCACCCTGAAATAACAATTTCAGTAAGTACTCCGATCAGCTACTTGCCACACGACTAGAGCCAGATCGAAAAGAGTTTGTCACTTGTATAAAGAGTGCTGGTGAAGAAAGAGTGTGACATTGATTTGGAGGGCTAGGTAGGAATCTGGCTGTAGCATATGAGGTGACAGGGCCTAGATGAGTATGGCACTGTGTTGTGTGCAAGACCATGAAACATAACTCTTCGGCTTGTGATCTACGTGGAGAAAGAAGACATCCTGTCCGCAGGAAGACTTCATTTATTTATTCATTTAACAAATATTTATGAAGTTCCTTCTATGCGCCCAGTGCTTCTGAAGATATTACAGGGAATAAAACATTCAAGAATTCCTGTCTGTCTGAAGATTAACTTGTTGTTAAGGAAAGCCAGGCAGTAAACAAATAAACAAGTAAGTATATAGTATGTCAAATGGTGATAAAGGCTACAGAGAAAGATAAGGCAACATCAACGGGATAAGGAGGCTGGCATGGGATGAGAGGGCTAGTTTATATTAGGTGGTCAGGAAAGTCATCTTAGATACGATGGCATTTGAGCAAAAACGTGGAATACTTCGCACACAAAGCAGGAGCAAGCCAGGCCATGGGACTCTCACATAAGTTTCCTCTCAGTCTCCTCCATCCCTCTGCCATTCTTCCTGCTACACCCTGGCTCTGACTGTAGCATCTCATCCCAGACAAGAACAACTGGTGTCATCCTTTGTTCCCCTGTTTTTTCACCACTGATTCCTCCTTACACATAATTGCTGCTCATTCCTGCCAGATTGTCCTTCTGAAATCTGGTTCCAAATATGTGCCTCCTCACAAACCTTCATGCAACCTTAGTTTTCACAGAATAAGGTGTAGACTCTTGAGTGTGGCGTTCATAGTCTTTCAGGATCAAGACCTCACTAACCTTTTCAGCTTTCTCTCTTGCTGCTGCCTATAACAGAACCCCCCTCCCTACCTTCTCGAGTGAAAGCAAACTTCTGTTTACCAAGTCTGACTGTGTTTTTCCATCTCACCTAGTGGACCTTTCCTTTTCCTCTCCTTCTCTTTGGAACATTCTTTCCCAAGATCCTCCTTCAAAAATTCTAGCCTTTACGACTCATGTCATCCGTATCCAGGAAGACTTCCTCATCCCCTTGAGAATTTCTGCACATCTCTTTTCCATTTTATATTATAGTTTCTTCCGTACTGGATTGTAAGCATGAGCCAAACTATAGGCTATTGGAGTGAGTCGCAGGGGAGCAAGCTCAGCTGCAGTTAGGAGCCATGCAGGTAGCGTAAGGGAGTGTTCTAGTGTGTGAATACAGGACAATAGGGAGGGGTGGGGCCTGTAGAGAACTAGAAAGCTCATGTCTTAACTAGAGTCACTCACATCCTTATTTATTTATTCTTTTTGAAGAAAATATCATGCCAGCTAAACAAAGCTCATTTACTTAGTCCCTGGACCACGTATCTAACTTCTGGAATAAGGGATATGGAATCATATTGCTTGATTTCTGTTTCTTCATTTGTATCTTGGTAATGATACAAATTAATGAGAGTTATATAAAGTGCTTGGCAAATAGTAGGTGTGTAAATACTGTCTTCCTCCATGCCCTCCACGATGTCAAGCATAGGTGCTAATCACACAGTAGTTCTTGACAACTGTTTGCTGAATTAGACTGTTCTGTATAAGAGTGTAGAGGGTCCAGAGTCAATGGAGAGTATGTCCTAGTCACAACTGATGAGAGCTTTGAGAGGGAAAATTGAATGTGGGCTAAGGTATCAAGAGAGGCTTTGTGAAGGTGGTCAGGCTGGTACTGGGCTCTAAAACTGGGTAGGATTTAAATGAGCAACTGGAAGGGAGTTGGTGGAAGAGCATGAACGAAGGTTGAGATAAGTGAGTGAGGGAGAGACCTTCCTGGTACCTTTGATGAACAGTTTATTGAAAACATTATTACTGCTGGTGTGTAGGGTTGGATTAAGCCAGTTAACAGAATCCCATCCTCTTTAGCCCGAGGGCCAGGTACTCTTCCTTGGGGCATTCAGTCATGAAATCCAGTGTGGACCCAAGCTTTGCTCTGTTTGTGTGTGTGTGTGTGTGTGTGTGTGTGTGTGTGTGTGTGTGTGGTATTTATCCGCATGTAGGCTGTTTCCTTTAGCATTTGATGAAGTTGGTATTTTCCAGGCTTGCTGGTATAAGGACATAGCTGGGAGAATAATGAGTCATGATTATTGAATACCTATGTAATTAATCTAAGAAAATCATGTACTGATGTACTATAGCACTGAGCCGAGAGAATAGTGAGAGTCTCATGTCCTAGGGGAGCTCAGACTTCTTTCAAAACATTTTTAAAATGAAGATTTCCTTTGGTCAGTTCTGGATTGCTCATTTTTCATCTGTCTGATTCAGATGAGAATAATGTTCTTCATTTCACTCCAACAAATAAATGGACATTTAATGATGGTAGGTAAAGAGGATAATTGCATGTATACACAAATGTGTTTGTGTGTGTATATGTATTTATATAGTGCATATGCTTATATATATTTGTATATATGTGTGTATATATATATACACGTGTGTGTTTCCTATGAAAAGTGAAGTGGAAAAAAACCACATTTTTTTCAGACAAATCAAGTGATTTAATGCATTCATCATATTTTTATATACATATACATATTTTTATATACATATACATACATACATATACATGTTATATATGTATATAAATGTGTCCAAATTTCAAATGAATACAATACTCCAGGATGATTTCCTTATAAGTATTGCTGTTTTAAAGTGGGCCAGGCAGAATTTCAAACTTTTGGACGTACATCTTCATAGCAATACTGTGAGGTTGGTACTGCTCTTTAGCTTATTTTACAGGTGAAGAAACTGAAACACAGAAAAATTAGAAAAATTAACAAAGTTGTAAGTAACTGTAGTTTGCCTCCAGATCATATACTTTTAATTTAATCCTTTAGTTTTAGGAAAAAATACTTGGCTAAATGAGACTAGAATTACACTGATTCTCAAAGAGGTATGTGTACTGTATTTGCCTACAAGAAGTGAAGCCGAGAGCTAAGGCAGCTTTGGTTGATAATTCAAGTACTTGAATATATTCATCTTAAATAATTGGAACATGAAGGCAGAAGTTAACGAATGAACCTGGATAGATTTGAATTAAAAAAGAATTCTTAAGCTGCTTTTCAAATGTCATTAAAAATTCATCCTACATTTTCAGAGAGCAATAATCTGAGGAAGAAAAAAATATCTATGGATTATTACCTAAAAGCTGAAAGATATTATAAAGATAAAACAAAAACAGCATATAAAATATTTAAAAGTGTAGAGCACCTCGCTATTGTAGGAATGGTTTGCATAAATGGATAGAGTTTAGGATGACTCATATTTGTTGGAAGTGTAACATCAGCAATATATTATAAAAACAATGGGCTAGCCTGTCTTTAAAAGTTTCAAATGAGACTTGAAATGCTCAGTTACATAAATTGGGATTTTTTTGTTACATGACAAAACTTACTGAGTTAAAACCAGTTGGTTATGATATTAGCTTACCATTTGGAATCTTTCTGATATATAAATCTTTATACCCTTATGCTCCAAATGACATTTTATTGATACTTTATGGATATTTCCATTTATATTGAAACCTCTTTAAAATAGTTTCTGTGAAATAATATTAGGACAGATATTGTTTTGACTGAATTTTCAAGGAGTCTCTTTTAAAACTCCTGATTGTTTCTTACAACTTCAATAGATGTAACATAGTTGTCTCATTGCTAATATTTAATTTTTAAAAATCTTTCAAAATTAGCATAAGAACTTGACACATGATTTATAGTCCAAACATTCAGTATACTTGTTGGATTCTGTGATACCATTTGTAGTGTTTTGCACTCACAGACATCAGCTGTTACTCAGAAAACAATTCCATTGTGGAAAATCAGACTTGAAAAGCAATTTTTAAAAGTTACACTTTAGTATAGAACTAAACATATTGTTCTGTATTAAGTTGTATAATAGTACAGCTTAAAGCAGTTCATGAAAAGCATGAAAATACAAACCAAGGAAAGGTAAACACTAATTTCTAGAAGTCTTTTCCTTTGGCACTTGGAAGTAATCATCTTAACTATTGCTAGAAAATGTTTTCTCAGCCCAGTGAAAATTTGTGATTACATTATCTCGTGCAAATTTTGTCACCCTCAGAAAGATCTGGATGTTGTGGTTCAGCTTCTGCTTGGGTTCCAGAGCAGCCATCTCCTCGTGCAGAAATAGCCTGAAGCCAGGGCTATTTTCTCTTCTGTAGTCATGAAAAGTATTTTTTGAGCCTTCAGATTTCTATATTGTACTTTTACAGGCTGAATAACAGCAGACAACGAAAATGTTCACCACTTCTAAACAGAACATAAGCCATAATTGCCGGAAAGATTTCTCCCATTACACCTTGAGGTCTATTGAGCTCATTCAAGATGTAATTGGAAAACAAATACAGCAACACATTCATCAGGGCAGACTCAAGTGCTTGTCTTGGGAATGGGGTGTTATATAATGTTATAGACTTTATTTCCATTGACATTCCTCATTCTTATCTAGTAAAGTACAATGCTACCTTGGCAACCCTATCACCATAATTAAAGTGCATACACTGCCTTCCCACAAGATTCTAAGGAACATTTTAACAACAATTAAGTGCAAAAATGATACCAGGTCTGGGAAACAGGTCCTGCTTATTACCATAATTGTGGGCTAATATGTTCCATTCATGAACTAGCCTGAAGCAACAATAAAAGCAGGGCATCTGAGATCTGAGTTCTGAGTTTTCCCCCCTATAGTAAAACTGACCTTTCACAGGAGAGTCTTTCCACACTGTTCTCCTTAGTGCTCATTAAACAAAAACAAAAATAAAACCAAAACCAAAAAACCCTCACTAATCTGTAGTGTGACATTACTAAAAGGAGAAAATCCTTTTGGAGTTAGGGAAGTCTCATTTAGACAGGATTTTAGGACAAACCAGCCTTCTCAGTAAGCGGCAGAGTGGAATTGTTGGGCTATGATAATGGAAAGTACTTGGCTTGAATGTCAGCTATATCTTGGCCAGGTTGCTCTCTGCACTGCATTTTCCTCTTCAGTGAAATGGGGCTCCTAAGGCCTCCTTCACAGGCTTGTTGCAAGATCAGCTGAGATATTGCATGACAAGTGCTAACCATACATCATTATCCGCACATACCTGCTTTTGAGAACTACTTGTGTAGGATGTCAGGATCCCTCACAATTGAGGGAAGCACTGGCTTTGTTCTTGCCACCAGGGCAGCTTGTCTACTGACAAGCTGTATCTTTTGTGTTCCAGCATTCTTTTATTGTGCATCAGTATTGCAGCAAAGTATCACATGAGACAGTAGAAAGATAGCCAAATGGGAGAATTCATTTTAGCAACTAAATCACAGGTGACCTGGGAGCACTCAGTGCTTTTCCAGGGCATCCAATTCCTTCCACAAGTGTGGATTAGGTGTCTACTATGCACCAGTGTACCAGACAGGAGCTAGGTGAGAGCGGGGGATGGTAGATGTGGCTAAGATATGATCTGTCTTCTCCCCAGGAAAATGAGGGAGACTGATGTGAGCAAGTAAAGACAATCTGATGTGACAAAAAAGGTCATTAAGCTTTGTGTTATGTGTTGGAGGCACAGGCTCTGTTTTGCCATTGGAGAAGACTTCATGAAGGGGTCAACATTTGATTTGGTGCTGAAAAGAACAGAATTCAAGAAAAAGGGCATGTGCATAAGCTGGAGGTGCAAAAGAACATTATGTGGGAACTTTTGATTGAACATAGACAATATGGTGGGGATTGAACACAGAAAATATGGTGGGGAGCCTGTGGGTCCTGATTATAAAGGGTTCCCTTTGTCCTTTATCTAGTACATAATGTGTGCAAGGCTTTGTGGCAGTGGCACTGGTGGTGGAGGACACAGGGCACTCCCTCAAAAGGCTTTAATTAATAGTCAAGCAAGAGAATGAAGGCTCACAGCAAGACAGAGGCCAGTAGTATTTGCTGTAGGGAGTGAAGAAGAGAGAGAATTCCAGGATGAACCTGAGATTTCTAGCTTGAACTATGGGCTGACAACCTTGTCACTCATTAACCTGGCTGACTAACTGCCTGTATCCTCAGGTTTTGAGGTTTTGCTACCTGCTTGAGTGTCCCTCCTGTTGCCTAAACAACTCAGCCTAGGCTCCTTCAGTGTCATTAAAAGGAGCAAATTACAGTAGAATGACTGATCATTCTCAGGGAGGGTTCCATGTCACCCAGGCTAGCGTTTCTCAGTGTGGTTCACTGAGCCCTGTTGGTTGCCAAGACTTTATCGGGGACCCACCAGCTGAAGGCAATTTTCATAATAGCACTAAGATGTTATTTTCTGCTTTCACTCTCATTGTCTCACAGGTATTCAGATATGTGTCATCATTGCTCTGATGAATATGTGCTTGCGTATTTTTTGTGTTCTCTAGAATTTTATAAGGTAGTAGGTTTAGGGTAAAAATATGAACATTTTTAGAAATTTACTCAGTACGTTTTTAATAGTTCTACTGTACCCTTAGTAGAAGGTTACACCTATATCTGAAACCTAGTTATCATCCACTAAATCATTATTTTGAAGTTTTTCTTCTGCCTATGTGAAAACACAATAAGAAGTATACTTTATTGTCTTGTTTTGCAATAGTTTAAAGACATATAAAAATATTTTAAATACACACAAAATATATTTTGACTTTTACATTTTATCTAAAATATTTTAGAATTTAATAATATTTTATTCTAAAATAATATATATTTTTTAAAATTTTATGTTTAAGGATGGATTGTTGGCCTAAAAAATGGGAGAATAGGGCTTCCCTGGTGGCGCAGTGGTTGGGAGTCCGCCTGCCGATGCAGGGGACGCGGGTTCGTGCCCCGGTCCGGGAGGATCCCACAGGCCGTGGAGTGGCTGGGCCCGTGGGCCATGGCCGCTGGGCCTGCGTGTCCGGAGCCTGTGCTCCGCAACGGGAGAGGCCACAACGGTGAGAGGCCCGCGTAATGCAAAAAACAAAACAAAACAAAAACAAAAACAAAATGGGAGAATAGAAGAATAACTTTTTCAATCCACAGCCAAACTGTCTCCATCTAAAGATGATGAAAAAGATGAAACTGATTGTAGAGAGTTCTCTGACCTATGGAAGGGAGGAATCTGGGTGCACCTGTAAATAAGAAACAAAAGTATGTTGGAAGTTATCTTTCTCTTGGCTTTGGTGATGTTAATAATTAACCTTATTGTGCAATAGAACATTTTTTGAATAGCATTATGACATCATTTTGAGACCGATCTTTCAGAGTTTAAAGAAGAAGGAATTGAACATCTTAATGTATATATGATATCTTTAAAAATTAAAATTTTGTTAGTTTTTAAAACTGGGAATCAAAAAGCCACAGAAGCATCTAATAGGTAAATTATTTTATTGCATTGGCTGGAAATGCACACACAATAGCTGAGACTAATCAAGCTATGTGTATTTGAAAATCAAATTACTGTCTCATCTGAAGATTTCTGCTTTTGCTGTACAAAACAGTGAGTCTATGTTTGTTTGTATCCATCTGACATCAGCAACAACAAAACATCAAAGAAGATTTTCTTTTATGTGAAACCTTGGCAACAAACACAAGTGGTACTGAAATATTCAAAAGTATTGAGTAACTTTTTTTAAATCTCATGGTTTATCTTGAAACAACTAACTGTGTTGACATTTACAATAATGGTGCAAAGCAATGGTGAGTAAAACGCCAGGTGTCTTTCCACACATGAAAGCAGTACCACCAAAGTGTCCTGCTAGTCAATGTAATCCCTAACATGCGTTTGAAATTTTCAAAAAGCTAGTCACTTGAAATGTCCTTGGCAAAGTTGTAAAATTATTAATTTTATTAATCTTAACCCTTCAGTATGTATCTTCATAATATGCTGTATGATATAATTGGAAGTATGCATTGAGCCCTTCTGCTTCATTCTCAAGTATGACCATTGCCTCAAGGAAAAGCACTTGTATGGTTATTTGAGTTGGGAACTCATCTAGGCATCTTTTTATGGAGCATTATTTTTACTTGAAAAAATGACTGGGCAGACAAACTATGAGGATTCAGACTTCAATGTTTGACAGATATTTTCTCTAAAATGAATGAAGTGGACCTGTCACATCAAGGGAGAGTATGACACAAGTTATCCTTCACTTGGCTTTAGCAGTGTTAATAATTTACCTTATTGTGTCATGTGCAACAGAACATTTTTAATAGTATTATGGTACAAGGTGTGGTGTCATTTTGAGACCCATCTTTCAGAGTTTAAAGGAAAAGGAATTGAATACTTTAAATGTAGATGTGTTAAGCTGACAGTATTTGTCACCAATGAGATAAATTTCAAGTTTTCAAGCACAGATTAGAATTTTGGAAAGTTTAGGTCTATCACCATGAGTTTGAGGACTTCCTAGTCCTTATAGACTAGTGAGAAATGTGATTATTTAAAAGTCTAGCTTATTGAGGCATAATTTACATATAGCAAAATTTATTCCTTTGGGTATGTAGATCTTTAAGTTTTGAGAAATATATAGTCATGTATTTACTACCACAAATAGGATATAGAATATTTCCAACAATCCAAAAAGTCTCTAGGTATTCCTTTAGAGTCAATTCTCTCCCCCCACCCCCAGCCCCTGATCTAATTTTTGTCCCTATAGTTTTTGCCTTTTCCAGAATATCATACAATACATAGCCTTTTGTGTCTGACTTTGTTTATTTAGCATAATGTTTTTGAGGCAGATATGATTTTTTGATTTTATATAATAAAATGTGTTAACATTTGATCTACATAGATTGGTGAAGCAATATTTTCCAAATAACCAATCATGCATAGGTAACACATCCGCTCCAAGTGCAAGATAAACATGGATTTTAATGAACTGAGTATAAAAAATTCATTGATAAGGTTTCAGATCCCACACTGCACGGTTACTTGTTGAGTGTGAGTATACTATCAGAAAACAGTATTCCTAATGATCTGAAAATGCTATTCAAATATTCCAGTCTTCAATGACATGCATATCTGTGTGAGGCCAGATATTCTTCACATCCTTCAATCAGAATAACATAATCACCTAGATTGAATGCAGAAGCTGATACGAGAATCTAATTGTCTTCTAGTAAGCCAGACGTTAATGTTTGCAATGCCACACACCTTGCTAATTTTTTTTGTTTTGGAAAATATTTATTTTTATAGACATGTCATATATGTTGATATGTAATAGGGTCATCATTGTTATTTTAAATAAGTTGATAAATATTTTAACATTTTGTTCTTCCTTTCTAATACAGTAAATATCAAAAGGTATAATCTCTATAAACAAATGATCTTTGGGTCCTTGATAATTTTCAAGAGAGTAAAAGGTCCTGAGACCAGAAAGTTTCAGAGCTGCTGACCTAGGGGGACTGACAGGTACCACTGGAGAATGAGAATAGCTGGAAAGGGTAGAAGTAAGGAAACAAATTTTACCTCTGATTCCCTGTCTCATAGTAAGATCTAAATATATGATTGTAGAATAAATGAAAGTCAGGTCATAAACCAATGTAGTCAGGCTAATCAATTCAAAAGAATGAAGTCTCTGAGATGAACGGATTATTCTATCAAGGACCTATCATCCTGTCTCAGAGGAGCATCTGGGTTGGTCCAGCTGCTAACACAGCTGCTCTAGAAGAGACTGGGTGTGAGCTGATGGTTGTTGCTGACAGTTAGGTTGAGAGTCCAAGCAAACCCTTCAGATACAATAAAATGTCAAATGCCAATGTAGGAGCAGAGCTCAGGGTCTGTGCCAGAAGTGGCCAGATTTAGGGAGTCAACTGGAAAGGAAGGAAGGAGTTTGTGTGACGAAGGACCAGAATGACTTGGCCAACTAGTTCGAGAATGAGCATATCTGGATTTGATCTGGGTCAAATGGAGGCTTCTTCTGATGCTGACATGGTCCTGGATCAGGTCCTACAGTGATAGAATCTCAGTGGGATCCCACGAGGAGCAGAGAGATGGCAAATAGAGGTTGTTGGTGGTGCTATTGAGGGAGAGAGTGGGCAGTGCTGGTAGGATTTTTCTCCTCATATTTCCTCTCTCACTATACCTTTGGTCTGACTCTAGAGACTGAGTTTTACTTAGTCTTTGATCTTTATCAGAGGCCAGGAGTCAGATTTGGTTGTGGTGGGAGTTGGTGGGATGGGACTGGATAGAGTTTCTCAACAAAAATAAGCTGATCTGTGTCCCAGCCTCCTGACTTGCTCTCACACACTATACACTTATTGTTCAGTTATTATCCTAGGAGACACCTGATTTATTCTGAAGCAGAGAATTTAAAAATGTATGCCCAGTGCCGCTGTCAGAATCACATCGACATCTTTTTGTCTTAAAAATGCAATAAACTTTCCTCCAGATTTGGCAAAGTCAGATCTTTTTAATGTGCTTTGTTAAAGGGTTAGCTTTAAAAAGATTAAGCACAGGTTAACCTAGATTCTTTATTAATATTGTATTTGTGGTGACAGTGCATTACACATAATTCTATAGGAATTCTATTCTAATTTAGTAATAATTCACATCCATGTATCCAGTATGACAGCATTATTAATTATGTCTCAATGAGCATGGAAAACATATACACTGTTAATGCTAAGCTTTATAAGAAGTTATGTCAAATTTTGCATGTTACATAGAATAAGTAGCAGTATCAACACCTCATCTTTAATAAACCCAGGGAGTATCTTAACCTGACAATTTTTTCTTACAGTGTGTATTGATAAATATAAGACAATATTTACTATAGGAAATGCAAAGTGTAGAATTTGTCCAGAAGAATTTAGCCTTCTTAGCAGGAGCATGATTATTTGGTTACCTTCTGCTCTCTGCTTCCTGCCTGCAAAGTGTGATCTTTTTCCCCCTCCTTCTTCCTAATATCCTGTGAAGGTGCCAATTACCCTGCTGCTTATCAGTTGAAAACTATGCCTGGTGCAAAGGGAACATCAATTATTTGTGAGCAGAGAGCTAAGCCTGCTGGAATCATAATAAAGGAAGCTGGAGCTTCCAGCTAATAGAATATATCAAAAGGTGATGTGTAGACTAAAGAGAGCACATTTTAGAAGTCTAGGCCTCAAAGATAAAATTAGGCCAGATTTGCAGACTTTAATGCTATGTAAGTTACATAAGAATGTGCTAATGTTAATGAAGAAAACTGGTAGGGTATTTTCCTTTAATCTACATGGTTTTTAACACACACTGTGGATTTATTAACACTATTGACTTTTTCTTCCTGAATCTGGTGTGTATGCGTGTTTACTTTGCTTCCAAATGATAGCCAAACATCAGGGATGTTAAAGCCCAGCCTCCTCAGACCCCTGTCTGAGCCTTTAGAGATGTGTTTGTTAACTTTCCGTGATTGTTATTGCCTTGTAGTTTCAGGTTGGACTTCTTAACTTTCATTTTTAAAGAGGCAGTTAAAGAGATTGGGTGGGTGTGGAAATGTCAACCATTAGTTAACCTGGTTTGGGGAGTTTATTTCCAATTCTATGAATAGAGTTTCCAACTTCCTAGAAAAGCTCACACATCTCTCTCTCTCCTGATATTCATATAAAATAATTCAACTGGCCACTTTAACTTTCTGATTAACGTTATGCGGATGCTCACACAAAATTACTAGGATTAGAATATTACTTTTAGAAATGAAGAAGATGCCTTTACAGGCAGAATGAAATCCCAAATTTAACACTAACCCATTCTCACTAAGGTAGATGAGAATTACCCATTGATTTGTTTTTAAAATAAACTTTTATTTTAGAATAGTTTGCGCAGAAAAGTTTCAAACATAGTACGGAGAGTCCCCGTACCCACTGCAGCCTGCTGCCCTCTTGTTAACATCTTACATTGCCATAGAACGTTTGTCACAACTAAGGAACCAATACTGACACATTATTACCTATTGATTTTTAATTTCCTTTGAGTATTTATTATTTGTAGGACACTGCTTCGATATTAGAAATTTCTTCAATGTTCACTTATTATATTAATTTTTTCCAAGTCAATTAGGTTTATACGTCAGCTTATTGCCTTCCAAGTGGATTGCTTGTTTGCTCTTGATGGTACTTTACCTTTTAGATCCTGTGTGTAACCAAGTCTCTGTGCTTCTCTCAGCCCCTGAGACCTTCAAGGATGAAGGTCAGATGCACTGAGTGATGTTTTAGCTTCAGTGCAAGGAGACTGCTAATCAGAAAAGGCACTTTAAAAATCATCCCACTTAATTCACATACTTCACAGAGGAGGAAACAGAGGCCTCTCTAGGCAAGGTGACTCACCCAAGGTCACACGCCACTGGTGGCAGGGTCTGGACTGAAGCCCAGCCTCTTAACTCCTCCACATTTATGACCTCTGATAAAATGTTCACAGTGACGCTTTTATTCTATTTATTATTTATACCCTGCCTACTTTAAAAAAGAATTGGAGCCAGCTGCCCTGTGATTTACTTTGCTTTGAATGCAATATAGATCATTGGATCCTGCATGATTGAAGTGGATTTTTAAAAAGTGAATAATGCTCTTATCTGTTTAATAAACTATTTAATAAATAGTTCCTGTTACCTAATTGCCATGCTATTGATGCGTTGCACATAATAGGCACTCAATAAATACAGATAAAATGAACAAATGAATAATGCTAACTTGGGACTGATGAACAAAAGTTCACAGCACAAGCAGGTGAGTGTGGCATGACTGAGTGGAAAGAAATATGATTTTTTATTCTTGGCTCTGGAAAAGGCAGGGCTGGGTAAAAGATACTGTGGCATAAATTATGATGATTTTGGCTTGTGATTCCCTTATGCAATTAGATGAGCTTCAAAGGTGAACACACATCCATGGGGGTCTGAATGGTGGAAAGTGTTCCAGGTCCCAAGTGTGATGTTGGGCAAGTTGCTTGGCTTCTCTGAGCCTTGGGTCCCTCACCTGTCAGAGCCTCTTGGGGCTGTTGTCACTGTTAAATGAGAGAGCGACGGGAAAGTGTTTTGTAGTCGCTAAAATCTGACATAAGTGTTACTTTCTTTTCTGCAAGTTATTTAAGCATAGTGAAAATGTTAGAAAAATGAATATTGGGAATTGAAAAGGGAAATAAATAGATGTCAGGACAAAATGGTTTTGTAACTCAACCGTATGACAGAGGAAACTCAGTCAAAAATGTCAGGCCCTGGGACTTAGCGCCTGCTTGATAGGAGAAGGGGGCTGACCAGGCCGGAGTACGCTGCTAGCGATCTCTGCCCTGCTCTGCCTCAGCTTTATCACTCTGTTATTAGGGAGGGACTGGAGAAACCTTGGTACGCACGGAAGTGCTCTTTACGTAAGCTGCGGTGTATATTAATAGAAACCTGTTCCAATCAAAATACTCAAAGTGACTTTGCACTTCTACACCACGACTTCTGACTTCTGGAGGTCGGATAAAGCCAGGGCCAAATGAGAACCAACAGCAGGTGCATAAAACGGCTGCCAGAATATGATATCGCAAATCGCCCTATGAGAGATCTTCACTCTTACTAACTGGGACTTGCTTCATTCATTGCTGAGCTGCCCCAGGCAAGACTGAGAAGTAACCTTAGTTTTGCCTTCCTGCTTGTGATTTCCCTCAATATACCCCAGTTTTAGACATCTAGGGCCTCTGCTGTACTCTCTGGGCTAGCTCAACCCTCCACATAAAAGAAGCTCTGATGTCCATCTCTTCTTCTCTGTTCTTTCATTTGTTGTTCCCATCCTATTTAAACATGGCCTGGCTGATAATTCATTACCTTAGGGCCATCTCCATGCTCCAAACCGTAAACACTCAACCCATGTCCATACTGAAAGGAGGTAATGGACCACCATCTGTGTAGCAGGATGTTCAGAGAATTGATGTGGGAAAAATCAGAGTTTGGTTTTAGACATAGTGGTATATGTAGGATATCCATGTGGATCTGTTCCTTAGGTATAGACTGATCATCAGGAAAGAGGCTAGGATAAGTGATGTAAATTTTGCAGTGATTTAGTAGAAGAGTGATTAGACTGTGTGGCCCGGTGGGTAGAAGAGAGTGTTAACTTAAAGGAACAACACATAACATAAGAGTTATGAGTTTCAGTTTTATTCAGGGTCTTACTGAGGCCTAAAGCCTGGGAGGCAGCCACTCAGTTAGCTCCGAGGAAACTTCTCTGAAGAGGGAGAGGCCTGTATATATCTGGCACATATTCCCTAGCCAGATTTGTGTCTAAGGAATATGTGCAGTCAAGCATACATCTTGGTAAAAGATTACTGCTGATCACAAAGAACAGATACTCAGTTTAATGATTTTAGTACTTTTCTATGTATGGGAAGGTGCAATAATCTGGGGCCTGTTTATCCAAAGCACAGAGGGCCTCATCCTGTTTCTCATCCTGTTTGCCTCTCAAGTTGCACTTTTGGTGGGCAACTGCAATGGGCTATGACTTAACCCTTGTAGAATTGGGTAGTGAGCAATGCTATTTGTTCCTCTTTGTTGACAAAAGTACTACGGCAATCCATGAGCTCTTTGGCAGGACAAGTAATGTTCCTGCTTTCCTATTGGTCCCACAGTTTGATTGATAAAATGTGTTTAATTTTTAAAAATTTCTTTTTATTCAAAGACCTAAAAGGACATACGTTATGAGTTTTAAAATATCTCAACATTTTCTTCTAAAGTGGCTGAAAGGAAATATCCTTCTTGGCTAGCCACTTCTGCTTTTGCATATTCATTCACTTTTCCATTCAACCAACAAATATTTACTGTGTGTTCACTATTTGCCAGACACTGTTCTAGGAAGTAGAGATAAAACAACAAACCAGATAAAGTTACTGACTTCATGGAACTTAACAGCAATCAGAGGAGACAATCAATGGACAGTACAATAAAAGAGTAAATATATTTCAAAAGGTGATAAGTGCCCTGGAGAACAATAAAGTGGTATAAGAGAAATAGGTGGTCTGGGAGTGGAGGTACTAATTTACATAGATGGTCAGGAATGAACTCTCCTAAGGTGATATTTATTAAGGTCCTGAATGAAATTAGAGTTATAACTTTATAGTCTCCTATTTTCCATTAGCCAGCCCGCTGAGGGCACCTTTATCGGGGCTTATGCCACATGAGATCTGAGATACAAAGTCTAAGAACTGGGCTCCATCCCTTGATTGGTACCTAAACTATCCTGCTACTCAGCATTGCTCATTTTCTCCCCCCTGGAGAAAGGTGGAGACTCCATTACTTTGGAGGCAACTGGAGTCAGAATGAACCTGCTCCTTCATTTTTAGGAAGAGAATAACATTTAGTAATGCTTTATTGTTCTGCTACATTTATGGAATAAGCGATTCCATAGAAGGAATATCTGTCATTGCAAAAGATTTTTCCAAATAGTTTATCCCTTTAGTTCCTGGATTTAACTTATAAAACATTTGGAATAAAATCTTCAAGACCATATTGCACACATATCAGACAGCAAAAACAGTTTGTTGGGCAATTTAATTTGTTTACACTGGTACTTCTTTACCAAAGCATTTGAGTTAGCTTATGTCATATAATAAAATATCAAAATATAAATGAGAAATGTAAAATTCAGGACAAAATTAATGTAAATCTAGAGTAGAAAGTCATGATCCAAGAAAAGATACTAGAATGAAAAGGTCTCTAAGGCTCTAAGGCTGAATATTTGGTTCTAAACTTCCTGGTGGTCAAAGTGACAGGGAAAAAAGGTCAGGCCCATCACTTTTATTTGCCAGAAAGGGAAAAAAATATACCACATCTCTAAGGAAAGTAAAACCTTTCCTAGTGTTTACTCTACAAGATGTTTCTCAGGGAGATAAGTTGAATATAATTTAAGTCCTATGTATTAAGTTTACTACTTTTGAATGGCAGTTGCTTATTAATATTTTGAGTAACTATTAAAATGTTGTCTATTATTTTTCCTGAAATGAAAGGGACTCAGGGTGATGTACTTTTGAATTCTTATTTGTTACTTTCCTTGCCTTTTTGTCTTTTCTCTCACTTTCAACCTCTTGGCCATGGCTTTGCCCTGCTGTCAGTGCCCATGTTTCTAGGAGAACATTCTCCTACTTGACTAATTTTTGGCTTCTGATATACCACGTATGGACAGCTCGATAATCATGCTTGCAGAGTTGTATTTAGAGTAATAAATAACAATAATGATAAAACAATATCATTTACAAACACAATATATAGTGAGCAGTGTTCTAAACACTTGGCATATATTATCTCATTTAATCCTGTTTACAATCTGTGAGGGAAAAAAATTACCGTTTCAATTTTACAGATAGAACATTAAGGCTCAGAAGGGTCTCCCAACTTGCCTGCTGTCTCACATGTGTAGGTGGGCTGAGAACCCAGGCAGCAGACTACAAGGCTAGGCTGTTAGAAGCTCTCACAGTGGGATGACTTGATGTCACCTGTTTTTGTTCTTCAAAGCTCTTCCACCATCCCACACTTGCTTCTTGTGTTCTGGATGGTTGCAGTCCCCAACACACAGCCTCCTGATAAGTGACGTGTGTGACTGAACTGTTTAGTGCTTATGGGATAAAGGATTTCCTCTGGCAAGAGAAGATGCTGTCTGAGAAGTACTGAACTTCTAAAGCCTGGTGCTACCTCTCTGAATCACAATATCTGAATTCTAATTTCCAATCTTCTTTTTATTCACTTCTTCAAAGTAAGTATATCTATCTCTAGATCATGGTTCCTTCAGCTATAAAAATTTAAGATTGTAGAGTCTTGTGCAAGTTGAAATGAGAAAGAAATATGAAAACATTTAAAGCACCTGAAGTCCCCTCTTTTTCCATTCTGAATAAGGAATTACCATATGTTCTTTGCAGAGGCTTCTATAAATGGAACCTCATAGAGTTCCAATTGACCAAATAAAGCTATTTATTTTTAAATGTTATTCTTGCTGTTTCGTATATTTTCTGTTACATAAAACATCTTTTGTGTATTAATATTTCTCAACCATTATTCTAATATCCTTTCTATATTGCACCCTGTCTGCCCATGCAGAATTGACCAGCAGTTCAAGTGCATAAAAGAATCCTCAACCTAAATTTAGAAACTGGTAAATAAAACAAAGATAGGAGCCTCAAAGTCTGCAGTAGTACAGCTGATAATCTTTTTGGCTTTTAAACAAACGCAAATACTCTAAAACTTGCTCTCAGCAAGTAACTTCATAATTAGGTTAATGTAATAGCACTCTGTCCTTTTGTATCACATTTCAGCTGAAGACCTAGAAGGGATTTTAACAAATGAAAGTGCTTTTTACCTTGGTTCCTGTAGAAAAGGAGGCTTGGATGATTATGCTTATGTGATGGCCAGTCAGATCAAGACCATTAGGGCTGGTGAGCAGGCCATGAATTACCACCACAGTCCAATCTCGCCTAGACTTAGCACAACAAATCTTCTTGCACTTTCTGGGTCAGTCCCGGTTTTTGTTTTTAACCTACTGTTACATATTACCTAAAAGTAGCCCATGGAATGTGCCAGTATATGGAGGTTAATCTTCATATCTCTGAAAGGCTTCTCATCCATATAGCTGGAATTTTGTCTTAACCTTAACAAATGCCTGCTTTGAGGATTCAGGCATGTCCATGAATATAGGATGAGCTAGTAAAAGAAATAATTCAAGTATTCCATCAGTAAAGTGATAGAGAGGAAAGGGGCTGTATGGTGAAGAAGGAAGAGGGAAATGAGGATGGGCAGGACTGCGTGGGGTCTGTCTTATATTGATCTACTGTCTGGCCTTAGGTCTCTGAGCCTTGTGACAAGCAAACTATGGGAATTCAAGAAGCTATTTTCAAGGCAAGATGGTCAGAGTTAGGGGCATCAAGACATATGGACACTAATATGTATAAAACAGATAACTAATGAGAACCTGCTGTATAGCACAGGTAACTCTACCTCACTTGACGATACAGTAGAAACTAACATAACATTGTAAAACAATTATACCCCAATGAAATAAGAATGTTCTTTGATACTGGTGATAATGTGGGACTCAGAGTGGAAAGGTCAGTCTCATCACTGCTACACAACATACACCTGGCACCTCAAGTGTTGTTACCTCTGAAAGCATAGGAGCACCTTGGCACAGGTGGCAGTGACAGTGATGAGACCCACTCAAGGGACTTTCCACCATGGACATTGGTGATGGATCAGGGCAGAAAGAGATGCTGGTAGATGTTCTGACTGATTCTTAAACACCTGTGAGGCACCTCTGGGGTCTTTTACAGATAGTAGGGTGAGACTTTACAGGTGGCTGAAGTATCACATAAGCAACTTCTAGAAGCAAGAGCTAGAGAAACTTGGCTTCCTACTATTATCTTGATCATATTATCTGAATTCATGGGTTGGTGAGGTCTAGAGAAACTCAGGCTGCATATAGTAAAATTAATAAATCACAAAAAAATCTGGTTATGCTTGACTCAGGCTTTTGGTTATAAATATAGCAAAGCAAGCCTGCTGTTAAAAGAGAAGTGACTGGATGTGTCAATTTTACTAGATCAGAGAACCAGATTTCTTTTTCTGTACTGGTGGCAGTCTGCCCAATTCCTTGCAAGAAGCAGCTCAACAGGTGCTGGGTACAGCAAAGAAGTAGATGGCAAATCCCACTCTTGCTTGTTCTACACGCAGTTACTAAATGAAGACCAGTTCTCAAGGTTCTGGATTGGCATTAGTGAGTTGGGACATTTACTCTCTAGGAAGTAGATTATAACACACCAGAGGGTTTTATAAAAGCCTGGTTAAGTGTAATCATAGCTCCTTGTGCCTCTAGGTGACTTGCTTGTCAGATTTTCCACTGACACCCAGGCAAAGGAGAGTGAATTTGAGCCCCAGGGATCTAACCAAAGCTTCCCAGGAAAAGTCTTTCAGGTTTCTACTTTTATCTTAAAAATGCTTGTAAAATTTTTATTCTACTCCATGGTATGTTTGTTTTACTTTTGAGTAAAACAGATGTTCCAGAAAAATGTTTATTCAGTGACTTAGCAGAGACTCAGCACATCCTCATGTACTTCTGGTGATACATTTTATATCTCTCTCTATATATATATATACATAGATTTACATTATTTATTTATATTTATTTTATATTCCTATGTAAAGTATATGTACACATATGTGAAAAAATATGTATGTGTCTATTTTTTTTAGTACAGACGTTTCAACAACAGCTCATTTTTTGATTATGGGGGGAGGTGCTGTAGGAAGCTCATGGTGGGGCTGTTGCTGAGAGCATAAGTGCTTCATTGGTGAAGAGGGGAAGATGCTTCTAGGGATCCTGGTGAAGGGCCTTGGGGATGAAGAAGGTTGATGGGAACAGTCCTAGCTTCCCCTGACAGTAGGATGTGTTGGCCCTGGGGTCTGGCCAGGCTACAGTCCACATGGGAAGATGTGAGTCAGTCACAAGTTTCTGGAAGACCAGCTACTTGGTTAACAGCTCTTCTTATGATTGACCTTCCAGTGTGGATAGAAGTGTGCACCCAGGAAGCAGGAGCAGACAAAAGAAAACAAGCAAGATAAAGAGCAGCCAAAACTTTCTCACTTGACTAAAAAGGGAGACTCTCAGTTATTCTTTGCCTGACAAAAGAGCTAGACTCTGACAACCTGAATTAGATCTTAACATCTTTGTTTTTATTTTTGTTTTTTTTTTGGTGATGGGGGAGGTGCCGTAGGAAGGTCTTGGGGGCCTTGGTGAGACAGTATATCAAAGATTATATTCTATATTAATATTTAAAGTATTTTATTTCTTGCTCTAAGTACACTGAAATGGCAATAAAAGGAGAATCTACACCCATGTGATACCTGTGTTCATTTTTCTGTTTCTTTTTCACATATATATGATAGTTACTCTTTTTACTAGGAGCCTAGTAACCATCTGGAATTCAGCTTTTCTCAGCTAGTTGTACATCATCCATGTTTATCTCTTTATTGCTAATCCGAGTTTTTAAATGCAAAAGGTGGGACCATGTCTTCTGAGATTAGGCCACCTAGGAATAAATGCAGAGTGATGGAGGGTATGGTGAGGGGACTCAGGAAAAGGAGGATGAGCAGGTGAAAAGAGCAGAAGGGTGGGGAGAGTAGGAGGAAGACTGGGTCCATATGTTGCTCTCCAGATGCTCCCTACATTTCATATTTTAATTTAAAATGAATAGTGATACTGATGCATTTCATGTGGCAATTTACAGTTTACTGGGTGCTTGCACATCTGTTTGATCTTCATGGGTCCTTGGGGACACTAAAGGCAGCCATTTCTTTGCAGATAAATTAAAAGAGGATTGTATTATCTGACATCAATTAATGATTTATCCCATTAAAGAGATTTTTAAAAATAAATTTCTGAATCCATTTATCAGATTTATCTGCTTTAGTGACTTAGGATTAATATAGTCAAGAATGTTAATAAAACTGAATTTGTTGATCTTTATTCTCATGTGATGTGAGCTGTGAACTTCTGAATTGACTGTCAATTCCTAGGTTTCCTTTTCTTTATAAATCTTTCAGTGGATTCCTACCTGAATATCAATGTAAAAGAGGAAAGAGTGCTATTCCTACACATTTAAAAGCACAGCCATGTGTGGGTCCTCTGACTCATAAAATTAACCCTGTTCCCATTCTCATTCAACCTGGATTGGGTTGGAAGGGAGAAATTTACCTTGTTTTTCTCTCTGCCATTTAGTTTACAAAGGGAGAAAAAAATACCCTCAGAGCTAGATTCCAAAGCTGAAAAAGTGAAGTAGAGGAATCTTAAGTTATTATCATACCCTGTTACACCAAACACACATACATGCACACACAACACATCATCCTTTGGCATAGGTGGACCAGGCAAATTTGGGTTACAGTCTCTGTTCTACCAATTGCTACTATTAACATATAGTGATAGGTAGGAGTCTTCTGGTCCTATTTTCTTATTATTACAACTGGGAATAAATCATTAGGTTGTTGTATTCATGATGTCAAACGATGTGCCTACCACAGTCTCAGCTCTGGCTGTGCAGCCCCACACATTTGCAGAACTTTAAAATAGCAAAAACAGCTGTCTGAACCTTCCCAGGCTGAGTTACATAATTGCGGGCGGGCTGAGGTCTCAATATTTTGACAAAGCTCTCCAGAAAGTTCTGATGCTCAGCCAGGGTTGAGAGTCACTGATCTGTAGGACAATGCCTCAGCATTGGATTTCACCCTTTTTCCACCCTCCCCGCAGACCTTTCCCAAGTTGTGACAACCAAAATTGACTACCGATGTTGCTAAATGTTCCCTGGGAGACAAAATTTCCCTTAGTTGAGAACCAATGGTCTAAAATATTGGCTCTCAAATTTGGGTGCTTTGGGCTGAATTTTGTCCCACCACAATTCCTATGTTGAAGCTCTAACCCCGCAGTGTGTCTGTATTTGGAAACAGTTCTTTTAGGAGGTAATTAAGGTGTATAAGGTCACAAGGGTGGGATCCTAATCCAATAGGATTGGTGGCTCTTTAAGAAGAAGAAAGAGAGTTCATTCTCTTTCTCTCTCTATGTGCAAGCATTGAGGAAAGGCCATGTGAGGACACAGCCAGAGGTGGCCATCTGCAAGCCAGGAAGAGTTCTCACCAGAAACAAAACCCTGTCAGCACCTTGATCTTAGACTTCTTGGTTTCCAAACTGGGGAAAAAACTTTCAGTTGTTTAAGCCCCCTAGTCTGTGGTATTTTGTTATGACAGCTCAAGCAGACTAATACGCAGGGTGAGTATCAGAATCACCAGAGGAGCTAATAAGATCACAGAGGTCTAGGATCACTGAAATAGCATAGGGTCTGGGCTTCTGTATTTTTACCCAGTTCCCCGGGTGACTCTGATACTAACCAAAGCTAGAAGGCCATCGGCCCATAACAGCTCATGGAAGAATGGGATCAATCCAAAAGAGAGATGGAGAGAGGTGGCATGAGGAGAAGGAGAGCCAAGCAACTCTGCAAGAGTCTGGGGAGGCTGTGCTGAAGGTGCTGAAGGGGAGACCCCACAGAGCAACTATCACAGTGAATGGAACTTTAGGGAGATGGGTTAAGAGCCTGAGCATTTTGTTCTGTTGGCAACAAGTATGCGTGCCTCTTTAAGAGACTTCACTGGGGTTTTAATTCCTTTTTGTTGTTTTGGGGTAATGTTGGATTTATGTTTCTTTTTAATAAGACAACAAACTGAGAGGGACCTTCAAGATGTTGGAGGAGTAAGACATGGAGATCAACTTCCTCCCCACAAATATAACAAAAATACATTTACATGTGAAACAACTCCTACAGAACACCTACTGAACGCTGGCAGAAGACCTCAGACTTCCCAAAAGGCAGGAAAATCCCCACGTACCTCGGTAGGGCAAAAGAAAAAAGAAAAAACAGAGAGAAAAGAATAGGGACGGGGCCTGCACCTCTGGGAGGGAGCTGTGAAGGAGGAAAAGTTTCCACACACTAGGAAGCCCCTTCACTGGCGAAGACAGGGGGTGGCAGGGGGGAAGCTTTGGAGACACTGAGGAGAGAGCAGCAACAGGGGTGCGGAGGGCAAAGCAGAGAGATTCCTGCACAGAAGATGGGTGACGACCAGCACTCACCAGCCTGAGAGGCTTGTCTGCTCACCTGCCAGGGCGGGCGGGGGCTGGGAGCTGAGGCTCGGGCTTCGGAGGTCAGATCCCAGGGAGAGGACTGGGGTTGTCTGCGTGAACATAGCCTGAAGGGGGCTAGTGTGCCACGGCTAGCCGGGAGGGAGTCCGGGAAAAAGTCTGGAGCTGCCGAAGAGACAAGAGACTTTTTCTTGCCTCTTTGTTTCGTGGTGCGTGAGGAGAGGGGATTCAGAGCGCTGCCTAAACGAGCTCCAGAGACAGGCGCGAGCTGTGTCTATCAGCTTGCACACCAGAGACGGGCATGAAATGCTAATGCTGCTGCTGCAGGCACCAAGAAGCCTGTGTGCAAACACAGGTCACTATCCACACCTCCCCTCCCGGGAGCCTGTGCAGCCCGCCACTGCCAGGGTCCCGCGATCAAGGGACAACTTCCCTGGGAGAACACACGGCGAGCCTCAGGCTCTTGCAATGTCATGCCAGCCTCTACTGCCGCAGGCTCGCCCCACATTCCAGTTATAACTACCATACCCCTCCCTCCTCCCAGCCTGAGTGAGCCAGAGCCCCCTAATCAGTGCTGCTTTAACCCCACCCTGTCTGAGTGGGAACAGAAGCCTGAGGGCAACCTACACACAGAGGCGGGGCCTGATCCAAAGCTGAACACCACGAGCTGTGTGAACAAAGAAGAGAAAGGGAAATTTCTCCGTGCAGCCTCAGGAGCAGTATATTAAATCCCCAAAATCAACCTGAGGTACCCTGCATCTGTGGAATACCTGAATAGACAATGAATCATCCCAAAATTGAGGCGGTGGACTTTGGGAGCAAATGTAGACTTGGGGTTTGCTGTCAGGGACTGACTTGTTTTTGATTTTTATGTTTTATTAGTAAAGTTTTTAGCGCTTGTTGTCATTGGTGTCATTTGTTTATTGGTTTGGTTGCTCTCTTCTTTTTTTAAAATTACTTTTAAATTTTTTTATCTTAATAATTTAAAATTTTTTTTCATTTTAATTATTTTATTTTTTAAAATTTTTCTTCCTTATTTTTCCTCCCTTTTATTCTGAGCCATGTGGTTGACAGGGTCTGGGTGCTCCGGCCTGGTGTCAGGCCTGAGCTTCTGAGGTGGGATGAGCTGAGTTCAGGACACTGGAACACCAGAGACCTCCTGGTACCACATAATATCAATTGGTGAGAGCTCTCTCAGAGATCTCTGTCTCAATGCTAAAACCCAGCTCCAACCCAATGGCCAGCAAGCTCCAGTGCTGGACGCCCCATGCCAAACAACAAGCAATACAGGAGCACAAGCCCACCCATTAGCAGAGAGGCTGCCTAAAATCATAATAGAAATAACTACTGTAGAGCAGAATAAAGAAAAAAGAATGAAAAGAATTGAGCACAGCCACAGAAACTTCTGGAACATTAAACGCACCAACATTCGAATTATAGTGGTCCCAGAAGAAGAAGAGAAAAAGAAAGTTTCTGAGAAAATATTTGAAGAGACTATAGAGGAAAACTTCCCAAATAAAGGAAATGAAATAGTCAATTAGGTCCAGGAAGCACAGAGAGTCCCATACAGGATAAATCCAAGGAGAAACACGCCAAGACACATATTAATGAAACTGTCAAAAATTAAATACAAAGAAAAAAAATTAAAAGCAAGGGAAAAGCAACAAATAACATACCAGGGAATCTCTATAAGGTTAACAGCTGATCTTTCAGCAGAAACTCTGCAAGCCAGAAGGAAGTGACAGGACATATTTAAAGTGATGAAAAGGAAAATACTACAACCAAGATTACTCTACCCAGCAAAGATCTCATTCAGATTCAATGGAGAAATTAAAACCTTTACAGACAAGCAAAAGTTAAGAGAATTTAGCACCACCATACCAGCTTTAGAACAAATGCTAAAGGAACTTCTCTAGGCAGGAAACACAAGAGAAGGAAAAGACCTAAAAAAACAAACCCAAAACAATTAAGAAAATGGTAATAGGAACATACATATCGATAA
>NC_041224.1:46614082-46618866 GCF_002837175.3 Physeter macrocephalus
ACATAGCCTGAAGGGGGCTAGTGTGCCACGGCTAGCCGGGAGGGAGTCCGGGAAAAAGTCTGGAGCTGCCGAAGAGACAAGAGACTTTTTCTTGCCTCTTTGTTTCGTGGTGCGTGAGGAGAGGGGATTCAGAGCGCTGCCTAAACGAGCTCCAGAGACAGGCGCGAGCTGTGTCTATCAGCTTGCACACCAGAGACGGGCATGAAATGCTAATGCTGCTGCTGCAGGCACCAAGAAGCCTGTGTGCAAACACAGGTCACTATCCACACCTCCCCTCCCGGGAGCCTGTGCAGCCCGCCACTGCCAGGGTCCCGCGATCAAGGGACAACTTCCCTGGGAGAACACACGGCGAGCCTCAGGCTCTTGCAATGTCATGCCAGCCTCTACTGCCGCAGGCTCGCCCCACATTCCAGTTATAACTACCATACCCCTCCCTCCTCCCAGCCTGAGTGAGCCAGAGCCCCCTAATCAGTGCTGCTTTAACCCCACCCTGTCTGAGTGGGAACAGAAGCCTGAGGGCAACCTACACACAGAGGCGGGGCCTGATCCAAAGCTGAACACCACGAGCTGTGTGAACAAAGAAGAGAAAGGGAAATTTCTCCGTGCAGCCTCAGGAGCAGTATATTAAATCCCCAAAATCAACCTGAGGTACCCTGCATCTGTGGAATACCTGAATAGACAATGAATCATCCCAAAATTGAGGCGGTGGACTTTGGGAGCAAATGTAGACTTGGGGTTTGCTGTCAGGGACTGACTTGTTTTTGATTTTTATGTTTTATTAGTAAAGTTTTTAGCGCTTGTTGTCATTGGTGTCATTTGTTTATTGGTTTGGTTGCTCTCTTCTTTTTTTAAAATTACTTTTAAATTTTTTTATCTTAATAATTTAAAATTTTTTTTCATTTTAATTATTTTATTTTTTAAAATTTTTCTTCCTTATTTTTCCTCCCTTTTATTCTGAGCCATGTGGTTGACAGGGTCTGGGTGCTCCGGCCTGGTGTCAGGCCTGAGCTTCTGAGGTGGGATGAGCTGAGTTCAGGACACTGGAACACCAGAGACCTCCTGGTACCACATAATATCAATTGGTGAGAGCTCTCTCAGAGATCTCTGTCTCAATGCTAAAACCCAGCTCCAACCCAATGGCCAGCAAGCTCCAGTGCTGGACGCCCCATGCCAAACAACAAGCAATACAGGAGCACAAGCCCACCCATTAGCAGAGAGGCTGCCTAAAATCATAATAAGGTCACAGACAGCCCAAAACACACCACCGGACACAGCCCTGCTCACCAGAAAGACAAGATCCAGACCCACACACCAGAACATAGGCACCAGTCTCCCCCACCAGGAAGCCTACATAAGCCACTGAACCAATTTCACCAACTGGGAGCAGACACCAAAAACAACGGGAGCTACGAACCTGCAGCATGGGAAAAGGAGACACCAAACACAGTGAGTTAAGCAAAATGAGAAGACAGAGAAATATACAGCAGGTGAAGGAGCAAGGTAAAAACCCACCAGGCCAAACAAATGAAGAGGAAATAGGCAGTCTACCTAAAAAAGAATTCAGAGTAATGATGGTAAAGATGATCCAAAATCTTGGAAATAGAATGGAGAAAATACAAGAAATATTTAACAAGGACCTAGAAGAACTAAAGAGGAAACAAACAATGATGAACAACACAATAAATGAAATTAAAAATTCTCTAGAAGGAATCAATAGCAGAATAACTGAAGCAGAAGAACAGATAAGTGAGCTGGAAGATAAAATAGTGGAAATAACTACTGTAGAGCAGAATAAAGAAAAAAGAATGAAAAGAATTGAGCACAGCCACAGAAACTTCTGGAACATTAAACGCACCAACATTCGAATTATAGTGGTCCCAGAAGAAGAAGAGAAAAAGAAAGTTTCTGAGAAAATATTTGAAGAGACTATAGAGGAAAACTTCCCAAATAAAGGAAATGAAATAGTCAATTAGGTCCAGGAAGCACAGAGAGTCCCATACAGGATAAATCCAAGGAGAAACACGCCAAGACACATATTAATGAAACTGTCAAAAATTAAATACAAAGAAAAAAAATTAAAAGCAAGGGAAAAGCAACAAATAACATACCAGGGAATCTCTATAAGGTTAACAGCTGATCTTTCAGCAGAAACTCTGCAAGCCAGAAGGAAGTGACAGGACATATTTAAAGTGATGAAAAGGAAAATACTACAACCAAGATTACTCTACCCAGCAAAGATCTCATTCAGATTCAATGGAGAAATTAAAACCTTTACAGACAAGCAAAAGTTAAGAGAATTTAGCACCACCATACCAGCTTTAGAACAAATGCTAAAGGAACTTCTCTAGGCAGGAAACACAAGAGAAGGAAAAGACCTAAAAAAACAAACCCAAAACAATTAAGAAAATGGTAATAGGAACATACATATCGATAATTACTTTAAATGTAAATAGATTAAATGCTCCAACCAAAAGATATAGACTGGCTGAAGGTTTACAAAAACAAGACCTGTATATATGCTATATATAAGAGACCCACTTCAGACCTGTGGACACATACAGACTGAAAGTGAAGGGGTGTAAAAAGATATTCCATGCAAATGGAAATCAAAAGAATGCTGGAATAGCAATTTTCATACCAGAAATAATAGATTTTAAAATAAAGACTATTACAAGAGGCAAAGAAGGACACTACATAATGTTTAAGGGATCAATCCAAGAAGAAGATGTAACAATTGTAAATATTTAGGCACCCAACATAGGAGCACTTCAATACATAAGGCAAATGCTAACAGATATAAAAGGGGAAATCGACAGTAACACAATCATAGTAGGGGACTTTAACACCCCACTTTCACTAATGGACAGATCATCCAGAATGAAAATAACTAAGGAAACACAAGCTTTAAATGACACATTAAACAAGATGGACTTAATTGATATTTATAGGACATTCCCTGCAAAAACAACACAATACACTGTCTTCTCAAGTGCTCATGGAACATTCTGCAGGATAGATCATACCCTGGGTCAAAGATGAAGAGTTGGTAAATTTAAGAAAATTGAAATCATATCAAGCAGCTTTTCTGACCACATCACTATGAGACTAGATATCAGTTACAGGAAAAAAACTGTAAAAACTACAAAAAAGAAACAAAAAAACATCTCAAATAAAAAGCCTAACCTTACACCTAAAGCAAAGATGTCACAAAGAAAGAAAACTACAGGTCAATATCACTGATGAACATATATACAAAAATCCTCAACAAAATACTAGCAAACAGAATCCAACAGCACATTAAAAGGATCATACACCATGATCAAGTGGGGATTAACCCAGGAATGCAAGAATTCTTCAATATACACAAATCAACCAATGTGATCACCATATTAACAAACGGAAGGACAAAAACCGTATGATCATCTCAATATATGCAGAAAAAGCTTTTGACAAAAAGAGAGAAGACTCAAATCAACAGAATTAGAAATGAAAAAGGAGAAGTAACCACTGACCTGGCAGAAATACAAAGTATCATGAGGGATTACTACAGGCAACTATATGCCAATAAAATGGACAACCTGGAAGAAAGGGACAAATTCTTAGAAAAGCACAACCTTCCGAGACTGAACCAGGAAGAAATAGAAAATATAAACAGAGCAATCACAAGCACTGAAAGTGAAGCTGTTATTAAAAATCTGCCAACAAACAAAAGTCCAGGACCAGATGGCTTCACAGGTGAATTCTAGCAAACATTTGGAGAAGAGCTAACACCTATCCTTCTCAAACTCTTCCAAAATAAAGCAGAGGGAGGAACACTCCCAAACTCATTCAACGAGGCCACCATCACCCTGATACCAAAACCAGACAAAGATGTCACAGAGAAAGAAAACTACAGGTCAATATCACTGATGAACATATATACAAAAATCCTCAACAAAATACTAGCAAACAGAATCCAACAGCACATTAAAAGGATCATACACCATGATCAAGTGGGGATTAACCCAGGAATGCAAGAATTCTTCAATATACACAAATCAACCAATGTGATCACCATATTAACAAACGGAAGGACAAAAACCGTATGATCATCTCAATATATGCAGAAAAAGCTTTTGACAAAATTCAACACCAATTTATGATAAAAACTCTCAAGAAAGTAGGCCTAGAGGGAACTTACCTCAACATAATAAAGGCCATATATGACAAACCCACAGCCAACATCATTATCAACGGTGAAAAACTGAAATTTCTTCTAAAATCAGGAACAAGAAAAAGATGCCCACTCTCACCACTATTATTAAACATACTTTTGGAAGTTTTAGCCACAGCAATTAGAGAAGAAAAAGAAATAAATATTCCAAATCAGAAAAGAAGCAGTAAAGATGTCACTGTTTGCAGATGGCATGATTCTATACACAGAGAATCCTAAAGATGCTACTAGAAAACTACTAGAGCTAATCAATGAATTTGGTAGAGTAGCAAGATACAAAATTAATGCACTGAAATCTCTTGCATTCCTATACACTAATGATGAAAAATCTGAAAGAGAAATTAAGGAAACACTCCCATTTACCACTGCAACCAAAAGAATAAAATACCTAAGAATAAACCTATCTAAGGAGACAAAAGACCTGTATGCAGAAAACTATAAGACACTGATGAAAGAAATTAAAGATGATACAAACAGATGGAGAGAAATACCATGTTCTTGGATTGGAAGAATCAACATTGTGAAAATGACTGTACTACCCAAAGCAATCTACAGATTCAGTGCAATCCCT